>NC_045445.1:74159-88538 GCF_002776525.5 Piliocolobus tephrosceles | reverse complement strand
CTCAGCCTCCCGAGTAGCTGGGACTACAGGCGCCCGCCACCTCGCCCAGCTAGTTTTTTGTATTTTTTTTTTTTTTTTAGTAGAGACAGGGTTTCACCGTGTTAGCCAGGATGGTCTTGATCTCCTGACCTCGTGATCCGCCCGTCTCGGCCTCCCAAAGTGCTGGGATTACAGGCTTGAGCCACCGCGTAGATCTTTCTTACATGTAAATTTGTTCTGGGATCTCCTAGCTTAAATAAAATCCTTTTCTGGACCTTACATCTCCATCTAGCTACTAAATTTCCTCCTCCCTTCAGGGGGAAACTTCTCAAGCTACACAAGCTATCTCTACTTCATCACCTCTTTGATGTGATGAACCCAAAAAATGTCATCCAGGTTGAGGATGCATGCCTGTGACACAGCCTCAGGAAGTCCTAAGGACGTGTGCCCAAGCGTGTAGCTTGGTTTTACACATTTTAGGGAGGCATGAAACATCAATCAAGTACATTTAAGAAATACATTGGTTTGGTCCAGAAATGTGGGACAACTCAAAGAAGGGGGTAGGGGGTCCAGGCTATAGGTAAATTTAAACATTTGCTGGTTGACAATTGGTTGATTTTGTCTAAAGACTTGGGATCAATAGAAAGGAATGCTTCGGTTGTGATGAGAAGTTGCAGAAACCAAAAAGTTTTATCATGCAAATGATGAAGCTTTTAGCTAGCAGGCTTCAGAAAGAACAGGCTGTAAAATGTTTCTTATCAGACTTAAAGTCTGCGTTGATTTTAATGCCAGAGAGGTATAATGAGGCGTGTCCAACCCCCACTTCCCTTCATGGTCTGAACAAGTCTTTCAGGGTAAAATTTAAGAGCCCTGGCTTAGGAAGAAGTCCATTTAGATGGTTGGAGGTGCCTTAGAATTTTATTTTTGGTTTACACTTTCATCCCCACAATTCCAATAAAATGACACTTGAAAATATCAACAATAATATGATTCATGGTCCCAAGTCAACATTTTCTATCTTACTGTTACTCAACCTTTTAGCAGCATATGTGTATCTGACCAAGCCCCTCTTGAAACACTCTCCTATTTCAGCCTCTGTGAGGCCACTTTCACCTGTTTTTTCTCCTACCTCTCTACACACTTTATTGATTTGTCCTGTTCTGGTTGTTATTCCTCTATAAGACCTTTGAAAATCAAAGTTCCTGCGAGCTAGATGCTGGACCCTCTCCTATACATTTCTACCTTGGATGATCTCATTCCTTTCCATGGGTTTATATACCAACTATATGCTCATAACATCCAAATTTATATCAGTAACTCTGACATTTATGAGTTCTAGTATCTAATTAACAAATGTTTGTTTTTAAAAATGTCACACACACACACACACAAAGTTCCCATTATCCAAGGACAGCTGGCAGTGAAAATGCCACCAGAAGGGAATCATCTTAATAGAGGAACAAAATTGCATCACAAATGATAGAAAAGAGATTTTATTTGGGACTTTAGAAAAATAAAACCAAAAATCATTAAAATAAGCTTATTTAATCTCATTTAAAATATTTTAAATTTTAATTGCAGCTAAACAATAATTTTTAGAATGGACAAGGAATGAAATAAGAACTATTTGAGGGATTTGGGGTAGTTCTCTGATAAAAGTATTGAATGATACAGTATCCTTTACATCATAAACAGGGTTATTTTTACCAAAATGTTTGAACAATTCACTATTTCCTCCAAAGGTCTCTCATTAATTGGATATTCAAAATACCCATCACTCATCATCCAAGTAGATTTTTTTCACTTCAACTTAACTGATTTAAATCATTTTTCATGGGCTTTGATGTATTGAAATAGTTATCCAATACCACTTTCAACTTTATGAAATCTTGTGTCTTTTCCAAGATTTATAATTCTACATTGCAATTAATTTCTCTTTTTTTTTCACTGTTAGCATTCAATGGTCAACAGAGGACCAGTGATATGATGGAGAATAATACATGCTATTGTTTAGCAGAAAGGGGTTTTTTGAGGAGGACTAATTTTATAAGTGGTTAATTTACTGGTGAAAATTTCTATGGTATAAGGGATTTTTCTTTACTATACATCATAACTTATAAGCACTCAGAAAAAAATTAAAAATAATTGTATATACACATACACACGTGCACATGTCTACATAGGTATATATAAAGTCTCGTGAGCTATATGCCCCAAATGGCAGGATTAAGGTTGATTTTTATATTTTTCTTATTTCCTGTTAATATTTTCTGATTTTTCTATTACTGGTCATGCATTACTTGTATAAATAAACTATCATGACTTATTAAATGAAAGTAGGCTTTGACTAGTGTTTGAAAACAATGAGGTTTATAGTCCCTGTCTGGTGACAGCTTTCATTTGCATTTGTATTACAAACTGGCAACTGAAATTAGACCTTGGTAGTCGTGTATTCTGGAGTCATTAAGTCCAAACTTACAGGGTACCAGTTGCTAGGGACAATAAACAGACTTGAAACTACAAAAGGAGAGATTAAGGTTATATTTACTAAAGAATATTCTGACAGCTCATGTTGTTAATTCTGGAAGCATGACTGCAAATTGAAAAATCTGACCACCGTTTAGAATTAAACTGAATCCCATTTTGAGATTTGGGGATTAAATAAATAGGTTGTCATAGTGTCTACTTTTCCAGCATTTTCTAAACCACGTTGCTTATCAGAATCATCTGGGTCTCTTGCTACAAATACAGATCCTCATGTTGCACCCTCAAAAACGTGACTTTGTAGGCCAGGAATCTATGTTATTAGCTAACCATAGGTGATTCTAAAGTAGCTCATCGATACAACCGTGTTTAGGAATCAATGTTTTAGGCCAATGGTTCTAGGAAGAAATCACCAAGCCCTTGCTGAATGAACATTTACACTCACTTCATGATCACATAACAGAGAGTTTCCTAGGGTATGGTCCTCTTTGGGCAATACAAATTGTGATACAATTTCTACTTGTATCAACTGCCTATCCTTCCCAACCAAAAGAAAGTGAGAATCAACAGTGTTACTCCTCAGTATCAAGTACCAAAAAATAGAATGCAGCAAAATTTGAAAGGGAAAAGCAGTCACTTAAAGCAAACCTTTTGTCAGACTCCAATACATCCAGATCATAAAAAATTTAAAACTGAAAGAATTCTTAGACCAGCTAATTCAACCTCATAATTTTACAGATGAGAGTCAGAAAAATGAAGTCGTATGATAGTGGTAGTTGTTACAAAAACCAGGACACAAGTACTCTTACACTTGTCTGTTTTTCCACTGTACCATGTATTTAATGAACCAATGATGAGTATTACTGGAGTTCCTTGACAGCATGTATCTCTCACACTTCCTGGCACATGATGCCTGGGTTAAAGTTTGTTGAATTGAATGCTCTGTTTAAACTCCAAGCAGTAAAAATTAAAGTCATGGTGATAGCTTCTAAACATACTTACCTAGAATGTTGGCCTTTCTAATTTGTCAGGTAAAGCTGTATGAATAACTTTCTCAATAAATCTGAGACAAGTGAATTATGTTGCCTTAATGACTGAAAAAAGAGAAGTCCCTTTTGTGGGATTTACTACATAAGTAGTAACGTTTTCCCTATTATATCTCTGCCCCCACTCATCCTTGAAGATGCAGTTCCGCTGTGAAGTCAGCTTGTGCTTGGCCACAGAGGAAGCTGCATTGTATTAATATAAAGGGTAGTTTGGAGTCAAAACAGAGTTGCATTTTATTTTCAGCTTTGCTATTAAGGTACTTAACCTCTTTAAATCTAAGTTTTCTCACCATTGTTCACTATATCCTAAGATATATCTACACCATGGAGATGTTTATGGATTGTTTTTAAAATTCTACTTGTTGCTGAAATTTCAAGAAATGAATTTCAAGATGATACTACCCAGGATTGTTGGAATATTCATTGAAACCATGTATATTTTTCAAAAACAGAATGGAAGAAATCTTGCCTGACGTATAAGGGGAACTCAACAATTGCAGTCTCCAAGAGGACAGGAACTTCGTTTTGTGTACTGTTGTATTAGTGCCTTGGACATAGCAGAAACTCAGCAAATAATGTTCATGTGTTTCCCTTCTTTCCTCTGCCTACTTTGTTAATAAAATAAATCTCATATCAACTATCATTGTATCATACATAAATATTCTATACTTCTCTTAAATTTGTGTGACTTTCCATTATACTTAGAAATTTACTGTCTTCTTACAAAAAGTATTTCCATCTCTCAACAAAGTTAGTGATCTGCACAGCTGTGCCAAGAAGATGTAGTAATCTTTAACCTAGGAAGATGAACAATTTGAAAAACACACACACATTCCCTGATTTCATTCGTGTTACATATGGACTCATGGCTTTCAAACACTCAAACATAACATGAAAACCATTGCCTTCGCATTCCAGCTACCTGAAGTTTTTGTTCTTTTTCCTTACAGGGAACCACCGCAAGCCACAGATTTGAAATAAAATTGAGGGCAGTAGTATCAGGAGAAAAATCGTTGGGAATGTGTTGGAGAGAGTAAAAGGGTCCAGCAGGCAGCTGCGTTCTGTCTGTACTTGCACTCCTACCTCCGTGGCCCCAAACTCGGGGCGGGGGGATGATTTAGAGCAACGCCTTTGGGCCTTACTGTATTAGACTATGAGGGTGCACTCCAGCAGTGGTTTTCCCCCATTATTTTAACCGCAGTTTCCTTTCTTTCAGAGAAGTGCTTCGTGTGAATCTCCAGCTGGGTGGGGAGGAGACAAAAGAAAACCAAAGCCAATCTGGTCTCCTCGCATCTCGAAAAAGGTCGCACGGTCCGTCGGCTTGCCGCCGCTCTCCCGAGTCCCGGGCCACGACCTCGCATTCAGAAGCCACGTTCAGCATCTAAAGGTAGCGGTCCACTCCCCGTTGGAGTGAAGAGAACCGGGAGAACGCCTTCCCAGAGCAGCTGCTGCCGGTCCCTGTCCCCGGCTCGCTTCAAGCTTTGCAGCCGCTGGGGCATTTCTGATGAGGGCCCTGGGAAGGCCCTCCGAAACATTCCGCCCCTCGCTAGTATTTACTCACTGTCTTCCAACCTTTTTGCTGTGGAATGTGTGCTCCATGCTCCCTGTCCCCATCTTGGGAGAAGGCAGGAACCGAAATGAGGGAGGAGCGCAGAGGCAAACACTTTACGTGCCCAGCTGGAACTGTTCGCTTTGGTCGACCAACACTGATTGCCCATTCCTCTGTGTTCCCTCTTAAAGAACTTCTGAAAATTGCTCGAGAGGGGCGGAGTCGGGAAGCCAAGATCGTGGGAGGCAAACCTCAGCCCCCTCGCTGTCTGTGAGGCCAGAAGCCTCGGTTTTCCTTATCTGGAAAAGGGGATTAATAATAATAATAATTACTTCACACCATTACTGCAATGATTAAATGCAGTAATATATATCTATCTTAGAATAGTGTTTGGTACTGAGGAGTGTTAGCCCTTGTCATTAGTATGCATTCTTTCAACAAACTGTAATTGAGCACAAGCTCTGTGCTACCCTGAGAAGATAAGAGTGGTGAACAAGACTAATAATGTTCCTGCCCATATGAAATGTATATCCTAATGATGGTAAATGGAAAATAAGCTAGTAAACAATAAAAATATAATTATTTTAATTATCATAAGAAAATAAAACGAGAAAATACGTACAGAGGGAACATGTGGCAGGTGGCTAATGAGAAGCCAGTGGTCATGGAAACTCCATCTGAGGAGGTGCCTGAATAACAAGAAAGACATGCACACAGATCTGGAGGTTCAGCATTCAGTGCAGAGTAAACAGCTCAGGCAAAAACTCAAAGGTGAGCACATGCTTGATCTGTTCCGAGGTGGAAATCAAGCACTTATTATATGACAATGACTTAAAGATGTATTTCTACCCTTGCACGTGTAAGGATAATTTATATGGGCATCTTCATTCTCGCCAAGAGTTGGAGAATGGGAAAGATATGGGAACCTGTCCCAGCTGTTTTCTCATTATTAAAGTGATTGATGACAAAGATCAGTATATGTGCAGAGAAACAGATCCAGCACCTTTCACCAACAGAAAATTCATTAAATGCTGAAGAATTTTTAGCTAAAATTCTGAACAACTGGAAATAAGTTAAGGTGGAAAAAAATCTAATGCCAAGTTACAGACCTTCTTCATGAGGACACCAGTTTTGTGGTTTACCATTCCCTTAGAGTATGGATTCTTTTTTAAAAAAACACTTATTTATTTAATTTTTAAAGTTTAGATTCAGGTGGTATGTGTGCAGGTTTGTTACAAGGGTATATTGCATAATGCTGAGGTTTGAGCTCCTAGTGAACCCATTGCCCAAATAGTGAACATAGTACCCAATAGGTAATTTTTCAGGGGAAAGAAGCTGTTCTATTAAAAAGAAACCTTGCACTCATATGTTTATTGCAGCACTATTCACAATAGTAAAGTCATGGAATCAACCTAAGTGCCTATCAATGGTGGATTGGATACAAAAAATGTGGAACATATACACCACAGAATATTAGGCAGTCATAATAAAGAATGAAATCATGTCCTTGGCAGCAACATGGATGCAGCTGTAGGCCATTATTCTAAGTGAATTAACATAGAAATAGAAAACGTAGGCCATTATTCTAAGTGAATTAACAAAGAAAGTGAAATTAACATAGAAATAGAAAATCAAATACCACATATTCTCACTTATAAGTGAGAGTTAAAGAGTGGGTACACATGGACATTAAGATTGAAATAAGAGTATGGATTATTTACATCAAATCAAAGAAGAGAGCCAATAGATGGGTCATACCCTCATTTTATGCTTAGAACTTTGAACTGGAATTGTTCTTAATTTTCCGTCAAAATTTTAAGAGAAGATAATTTCAAAAACAGTGCTGTCCTTCAGTTTCATCATTTTGTCTTAAAACTAATCATTCAATATTTGATAGCAATAGCATCTATCTCAAAGTCATTAGTATACCTTGGTTATTAACATAATTCAAATTAACCCTTCCAGTGAAGCTGACATCACCTTTGCTATTTTTAGAAACTTTGAAACTTAAGAAAATGAGTTGCCTCCTCACTGCTACACTTCCAACTTCTTCACCAAGCCTTAGGCTTGCCCTTAGGGTTTCCTTTTTAGAATGTTCATTTGCTGTGAACAGGCCTTTTCTGTTACTCTCCATGCAGTGTGTTAGTTGTGGCTTTAAAGAGAAAAATTAGCTCCCAATTTCTCCAGAGCTACAAGTTAGTCGTAGCTAGTCAAAAGTGAAAGAAAAGTCAAAAAGTGAAATAGTCTCAGGATTTGGAGTTTCTATATGAATATTCCATAGGTTTCTTAAACATTAGGAAAAGATAAAAAGACAAGCAGCCAGGGGAGGTGAAAATCATAACAGAATGAAGGAGCAAAACGTTGTAACTTAGTAAATAAAACACTTGAATAACTTTGCCATATCAGAGCAGGTATTTCTATATCTGCATGCTCACGAGTTTTTAGAAAAGGCTAATGAAATTGCTCCCCAGATGGGAGTTGATGTCAAGTCTTATAGCAAATGACAATGCTTTCAGCATTATCACAATATCACGTCACTTCACCTAAAAGTTGAAGAATCTACAATAACTCTGTTTGCTGAAGATCTTGAAAGTAGGAAGCAAAATCTGAATAGATGTACCCATGGGGCACATTTACTACACCTCTGTAATCTGCAACCAAACCAGAGGCATTCTCTGACAGAAAAATATTTCTTTGGACAAAAATAAATATATAAAGAGAGTTGGGTCATCAGCCTTCTTTTGTCAGAGTGTTGAAAACAAGAAATTTAAATCACCTATATGAAGAATTTAAAATTTCCTTTATATACACAATTTAACTGTGTGCATATAAAATTAACAAAAATGCACTGATATCTAGCAGGTTGTTTAGGGAATGGTTCCTATAATTAGAGAGAAAAATGGCTTGCCAGAACGTGAACACTCTATTACCAATAGCTGCACATAGTCATTGAAGGTTTAAATCAAACACATCTGTAGCCTTAAAAAATTTTTTTTTTGCCTGCCAGCACCATGGCTACAAGTAGCTATTAAACTGAGATATAATAAATAATCAAAATGTGGATGCTGGAAGTGCTTGACACATTATGAGAAGCAGTGTTCCTATCACAGATACAAAGAAATGGCATGTTCTTGATGTAATGAGAAATCTTACTACTATGTGGAACACAGACACTTCAGAAGTAATTAGCTGGGGGTAGTCGCACGTGTCTGTAGTCCCAGCGACTAGGGAGGTTGAGGCTGGAGGATCTCTTGAGTCCAGGAGTTCAAGGCTGCAGTGAGCTGTGATCTCGCCACTGCACTCCAGCCTAGGCAACAGAGCCAGACCCCGTCTCAAAAAAAAAAAAAAAAGATAATAGTTATTCACAACTGCTTTGCAAAAGCTCGTGTTAGAACCACAGATGGCTCAGATAAACAGAGGAAGATACGTGACGACTCTAACTGGAATAAGCTGCAGTGAAAAATATATCCCATACTCAAATGTCAATTACTTTATAGCTATTGATAATGTGTTAGCGCCCTCTACTGATTGTGAATTTCAAACGAGAATAGGTATCCTTGATGTAGGTCTGTTTTGAGCATAATATAAGAGGAAGAAAAGTTGCCTAAGTTGAAACATCCAAGAGAAAAGAAGCATGAACAGCAATGGCAAGCAGTAATACACTGGAATCGTGTGAATTATTTTGATTCAAAAGCAACAGAATCACTAGATGTGTTTGTAAACCACAAAATAACACATCACGTGAAGCTGGAAGCCATTATCCTCACCAAACTAATGCAGGAACAGAAAACCAAACACTGCATGTTCTCACTTATAAGTGGGAGCTACACAATGCGAACACATAGACACAGGGAAGAGAACACCACATACTGGGGCCTGTCGGGGTGGGGTTGGAGGAGGGAGAGCATCAGGAAAAATAGTTAATGCATGCTGGGCTTAATACCTAGGTGATGGGTTGATAGGTGCAGCAAATTACCATGGCAGACTTTTACTTGTGTAACAAACCTGCACATCCTGCACATGTATCCCAGAATTTACAATAAAATAAAATTAAGTAGGATAGAGGACAAACTGCTAAATCTAAGATGCATATTTGCAGCACTGCCCAGCATAGTAATAATTTAGAACATCTGGCAGCCCTTTAAAAGTCAAGAGACTGCTTTCATCTCGGTTATCTCATGTGATCGTCCTAGGACTTGGTGGATAGAATTATCTCCATTTTACAGGGGAGAAAACTAAGGCTCCAAGATTTAGTAACTTACTTCAGTCCCATCAAGAGAGGACTGGATCAGATTCCTGATCCAATTGCCAGGAGGCAAACCCTGATCCAATTGCCAGGATCCAATCCTGATCCAATTGCCAGGAGGCAAATATTTCTGCTGCCCCACTGGAATATAGGGCTCTCCTGGCCTGCCCTTCTAGGGTCTGCATTTGCCAGATCTAGGATGAACACTTATACAGGAGCTATTTCTAAATATCTAGATATCCCTGTTTATCAGTGCCCCACCATTCACTATGGTAACCCTACATGCTGAAAATAACTGTATCAAGGAAATTAGGCTGTGTACATTCACTCTCGTTGCCATCTTGGTTTTGGTGGGTTTTGGCCGGCTTCTTTACTGCAATCTGTTTTATCAGCAAGGTCTTTATGACCTGTATCTTGTGCTGACCTCCTATCTCATCCTGCGACTTAGAATGTCTTAACTCTCTGGGAATGCAGCCCAGTAGGTCTCAGCCTTATTTTACCCAGCTCCTATTCAAGATAAAGTTGTTCTGGTTCACATACCTCTGACAGGGAGGTCTCAGGAAACTTACAATCATGGCGGAAGGCAAAGGGGAAGCAGGCACATCTTACATGGCCAGATAATTACATTACAAATTTTAGGGTATAGATAAGATTACTTTAGGAGAGAATACGGAGTAAGAGGGGGCTTTGCTAGAGTCCAAAAAGCTGTAAAGAGAGGCAATATTTAGAGTTCACACAGCTTAGTAACTCAGATATCTCTGACTCTAAAACTCATTCTTTTTCTAAGATACTATGTTGCCTCTTAAAGAATAGATATTGAATACAATGTCATTAAGTTAATATTAATATGAAATGTGAACTTTTGCAAAGGGGAGATAAAGCAAGGGGAATGATCACCAGGAAGAGTGTGAAGAGTAAGAAGAGAAGATGGCATAGGGCAGAACCCTATGGAATGTGAACATTTCAAAAGAAAATGAAGAGCTGTCACAGAGGTGGGAGGAGAACCAGGAGGGTGTAGTGTCTTGAAACAAGCTAAGAGAATAAAGGGGTTCAAAAAGGAGGGAATAAGGGCCGTGTGCGGCGGCTCATGCCTGTAATCCCAGTACTTTGGAAGACCGAGGTGGGTGGATCACGAGGTCAGGAGCTGGAGACCAGCCTGGCCAATATGGTGAAACCCCGTCTCTACTGAAAATATAAAAAATTAGCCGCATGTGGTGGCGCGCGCCTGTAATCCCAGCTACGCAGGAGGCTGAGGCAGGAGAATCACTTGAACCCGGGAAGCGGAGCCTGCAGTGAGCCAAGATCATGGCACTGCACTCCAGCCTGGGCAACAGAGTGAGATTCTGTCTCAAAAAAAGAAAAAAAAAAAAAAAAGGAATAATCAAAGTAAAATCCTGCAGAGTTGAAATATGGTAATGGCTGAAAAGTATCTATTTGTTTTAGCAACACTGTTGAGAATTTTGTCTGTAAAGGAGAGGTAGGAGAAAGACCACTAGCTTATCTGTGTTTGGTGAGGGGGCATGGGGTATAGGGTTAAGAAAGGCGACTTTGGAATGTTTTAGATGAGAGAAATTTTGACAGCCTTTAAGTCCTGATAGTAAAGAGCCAGTTAGCAGAGAGCCGTCGAGGAGTCATGCAACAGCAGGGTTCATCAGAGGAGCTTGACTCTGAGTCAGCAACAGGGAATAGGGATGGAAGAGGGCTGGCTTAGATCAAAGGAGAGTAGTCGTTGTTTATTATTATTATTATTATTATTATTATTATTATTATTATTATTGCAAAAAGAACAGGAGAAAGGATTGGTGGGAGGTACAAGAAAATTAGAAAATTTCATGGCGAAAATAGTGGCAGTTCCTGTCAGATGAATTCTATTTTGTCTGTGAAGAAACAGGCGATGCTGCCTACAGAGACTAAACAGGAGAGACGGGGCCAGCTTGGTTCTTCACTTATGCCGCCCACCATTGCTGGTAGATTCTTTATCTAGCCTGCATCCTCTCATTTTCCTGGATCTCTATACGGCGCTTGACGCTGTTTACCACAAGAAATGTCGAACGAACGTGAGACACTCAGTGATACTCCAGTCGGAACTACTACTCCCAGAATGCAGTAGGGCTCCTGGGAAGTGCGGGCGGCTGGGAACGCAGCAGGCCTAGCCCTGTCGCCTGCTGCCATTGGAGGAGCGCTCCCACTCCCAGGAGGCCACGCGTAGGCGGGGCGCTTCATGCGGAAGTCAGCGGCGTCCGGTCCCGGCGTCCGGTCCCAGCCTCCTCTGGGAGCTGGCAGTTGGCGACCCTGCACTGACCCGCGCCCCTCGGTCCCGAGCCCGCGCGCCCTCAGAGGGTGCCCGGACAGGTAAATGGAGTGGGGCGCGCTCTGCGGGAGGCGAGGAGAGAACTGCGGGGGGGAGGGCGGAGGTGTCGACGGAAAGGTGCTGGGGTGGAGCAAGGAGGCAGTGCAAGGGTGACTTGGGCTTCTCTGGTGTCGACAGTTTCAGTTGTCGGGCAGGACCAGTTTTGGCGAGGTGCGTCTTATGCCACTGGAAAGGCTTCGAGTTAGAGTGTCAGAATGCGTCACTTAAGCTATCATTACAGGAGGAAAAAAATGTTAACTTTCTCTCAGTTTGCATTCTACAAGACCTTTCTGTAGCATTTTAATCTCTTGAGATCGCCCGAGTCTTCCAAAAACTCTCTACGTCCTTGTTCGATGACGTCACTTTCTGCTTCACCTTCTACTTCTGGCTGTTTATGCTCCTTCGTGGGTTCCTAGCCCCTTATTCGCCCTTCCTCCACTGCTCAGTATTGACAGTCCCCTTCTTCGTCTGTTCAGGAACTGTATTTCTGACTTGACTCGTTTCCTCAGCTTCAGACCTGTTTGGTGTTTTTATTAGTGGCCAATGTTTATCAAATTCTGACCGTGTACTTTGGTAAATGCTTTACATCTCCCTCTCCCATAACTCTCACAAGCAATCAACTGTCTTCATTCGGCCTCATTAATTGCTTTCAACTACCTGTATCTCCATTCTCCCTCCATTGATCCCAGAGGATACAGTCATGTTGGGGATATTAATTCCCTTTGAATACCTGTGGCTGAGAACAGATCCATTCATATATTTAACAAATTATTTATTGAACGGCTGGTATATGCTTGACACTCTTAAGTGCAGGGGATACAGCTGTAAACAAGACTTAAGAGGTTGTACTCTCAGGAACTTACATGTTTGTGTCTAGAGGGGAAAACAGGAATAATCGGGATGATGTTATATATTGGTTAATGCGAAATAAAACAGGTGATTGACTTGAAAGGGTGGGATCCTATCCTAAGAAAGTCAGAGGGATCGGACTGGGTCTCAGAGCATCGTCCAGAAAGAATAGTTGTAATACCAACAGGAATAATCTTCATCTGTAACATGACCTTTCATAAACACCTCTTCTTTTCCCCTATCTAAGCAGTGTTTATTCTTCATTCTTCTATCTCCTCCAAGGTTATTGCATCAGAATTCATGGTTTATCTGTAGTTGGTTTATTCCTTATAAGACCCAGAGAGAAGAGTGGGGGATTGAATTACTATTAGCTCAACTGCTGTATCTTACTGAGAAAGATAGTTTGGTTGTGAAAATATTATTCTTACCAGGTCCTTCTGAATATAAAGTTAACTACCATTCATAGTATATTTAAAACCAAACTATGCTCAATGTTCACTCATTTATTCAACAAATATTTGAGGGAATATTAGATGGTAGGCACTGTGCTGAGCACTGGGAAAATAGGGTAAAATAGACACTTTGACCTCTCTTCCAAGGATAAATAATCCTAACAGTATGCTGAGGAAATTCCTAAGGCATAGGCTGACACCTACATTTCTGTTCTTCATCCAAGGTGAGATCATCACAAAACATTAAGACATTTCCTGAGCAATTGTGGACATTCTGAGATTATTCACTTATTATTCTTTATGCGTTTATTTCTATGTCTTTCCCCATTGTTCTATGACTCCCTCAAGTATTGGAATCCCTTCTTCCTTAACTTTATACCTTTAGTGTCTACTTTGTCATATAGTAACCTGACAGTACATACGTGTTGGACTGAAATAGAAAGACTCCCTATTTGATCAAATTTAAATGACATGATTTATACAAGGCCTTCTTTATGTAAGGCCATCAGCCGTATTCCTCAACCTTCTCATTCACCAAAGGTGGACCATTTCATCTTATCGGGCTAACTTATGTACCTTCTTTACCTTGTTCTCACCTCTATGCCTTCTCTTGTTCCATCCATCCCTCCTAAAATGATCTCCTATCTCTTCCCAGGCACCTTGTGTACCTCCCTCCATTAATTTAGTGGGCCAGTTAGTTTAATAATCTGCTCATGATATATAGGTGGAAAAAAATTAATTTCCTTTTTATATTTCCTATGAAACATTCTGCCAATGAACTCTTGCAAGAATTAACATAATAGGTCCTCCTGCAATAATATAAATAAGGATACAGAATACTTTTTAAAAATTTTACATTGCCTATCACCATGTGCTGTGTAATGAGTTAATTGTACTACTTTATTTGAACAATTGTATAACCTCTGTTCACACAGCATGTTTTGGTATCATTTGGTTTCTACTTGGTAGAAACACATCTTTTTCTGTTTGTTTGTTTTGTTTTTTGAGACGGAGTCTTGCTCTGTCGCCTGAACTGGAGTGCAGTGGCGCGATCTCGGCTCACAGCAACCTCCACCTCCCAGGTTCAAGCAATTCTCCTGCCTCAGCCCCCTGAATAACTGGGATTACAGGTGCGCACCACCACGCCCGGCTAATTGTTTTTTGTATTTTTAGTAGAGATGGGGTTCCACCATTTTTGATCAGGCTGGTCTCGCCACCCACCTCGGCCTCCCAAAGTGCTGGGATTACAGGCATGAGCCACCGTGCCCAGCCAAGAAACACATCTTTGAGTATTACTTTCTCCTTCGCCTGAGATAATTTAAGTGGTAATGTTATTCTGCCACAGTGTCATTTTCAGGATGTCAGTTAAAGGCTTAAGTATTAAAATTAAAGTTTTTTGGGTTTTTTTTTTTTTTTTTTTTTTT
>NC_045445.1:6923-74059 GCF_002776525.5 Piliocolobus tephrosceles | reverse complement strand
AGGTCAGGAGTTCGAGACCCGCCTGATCAACATGGCGAAACCCTGTTTCAACTAAAAATACAAAATTAGCCAGGCGTGGTGGCGCAGGCCTGTAATTTCAGCTATTTGGGAGGCTGAAGTCTTATTCCATGCAGATATCTTTCAGTTTGCCCAGGCTGGAGTGCAATGGCATGATCTTGGCTAACCTCAACCTCCATCTCCTGGGTTCAAGCAATTCTCCTGCCTCAGCCTCCCAAATAGCTGAAATTACAGGCCTGCGCCACCACGCCTGGCTAATTTTGTATTTTTAGTTGAAACAGGGTTTCTCCATGTTGATCAGGCTGGTCTCGAACTCCTGACCTTGGGTGATCCACCTGCCTCAGCCTCCCAAAGTGCTGGGATTACAGGCATGAGCCACTGCGCCCAGCCAAAACTGAAGTCTTATTCCATGCAGATATCTTTCAGTTGTAAATCATTACTGCAAAAGACAAATTTTGTCTTTATAACGGATTAAAAACAACAGCAGTACAAGAGTGCCTGAGTCATGACTGTCATGAATTTAGGATGTGTCAACCTAAGATCAGCCAGATGCTTCTAAGATGTAAACATTAAGCATTGTCATTTTAGGTGATTTATTGACACCTATTTCTTTATAGACAGGAATGCAAGTGCAGCACTGAATTGTGTGCCATTGCTCATTTATAAGACACACATGTAGATGATCCAGAATATTGTTATACATTTTTCAGCGTTATCAAAATACAAATGCAGAATTAAAAGACTTCTCAAAACACATGGACTTGGCCTTTCCCCTTAGTTACCTGAAACTGTCTTCAGCCTCTACTTGAAGATGCTTTTGCTGAGGAGGAGCAGTTTCATCATTGCTGTTGTATTTTGTTACCAAATTTTTTTATAAAGGCAATTCCTTGCTTACAAATGTATATATTCTAAAAGTACTGTTGTAAGCTTATTGTTTGGAACGCTGGATGTATTTTCTTCTATAAATAATGCTATCCATGACATTTACGTTGTTACGCCAACCAGTATCATTTTATTAACTTTTAATTTAGTGGACTTGAAGACCTTCCCCACAATTTACAATAACTCCTCTATTAAAAAACCGCATTTATAATTCTCATTTGAATTCTCTTATAGCATATCTTTGTTTTGAAACCCAACAACTAGAACAAAAATATCATTTCTTTAGTCCCTTAACATAGTAAAAACAGACTTTTCGAACTCTAAGCTGTTGTGGGTGACCCTTCTAGCCCTTAGCTCTAAGGACAGTCCTCCAATATGAGCAAGGAAAAAGAAGGGATAGAGGTTTTAGAGAGGGAGGCAAGTTGGGCAATATGAGTATCTGGAAAGGGAAGAGTAGGATTTATTTGGGTGAACAGTGAGTTTCTAAAATGGAAGTCTGCATTGCTTGTCAACCTTTTGGCTAAGATCAGGTGTAGTATCAGTTTAAAATGGGGGCTTGTTGTGGGTTGAATTGTGTCCTCCAGAAAGCTGTGTTGAAGTCCTAACCCATGGTACCTGTGAATGGGACCTTATTTAGAAATAGGATCTTTGCAGATGTAATTAAGATGTAATTGAAAATGAGGTCACACTAGAGTAGAGTGGGCCCTTGATCCAATATGACTGGTGTCCATATAATAAAAAAGAAAAGACACAGAGAATGCAGTGTGAAGACACAGATACAGAGTACACCATGTGACTACAGAGGTAAAGATTGAAGTGCTGCATCTCCAAGCCAAGGAACACCAAGGATTGCCACCAAACTATCAGAAGCTAGAAAGAGATAAGGAAAGATTCTCTCCTACAGGTTTCAGAGGGAGCATAGCCCTGCCAACACCTTGATTTTGGACTTTTAACCCTCAGAACTGGTAGGCAATACATTTCTGTTGTTTTAAGCAATCAAGTTTTTGGTACTTTATTACTGCAGCTACAAGAAACTAATACAGGGTTCTTAGCAGGAATGAAGTAGAATTGGGATGATGGCTGTAGGACCAAGTGAGGAGTGAATAGGAGAACAAAGAGGAACAGAGTTGATATGGGGCTTTCCTTTATGTTGCATTATCTTTTTTTCTTCCCTTCTCTCTCTGGCTTATCTTTTCATTCTTTTTCTTCTTGGATCTTATCTTTATATAGCACTTCATGGTTTAGTAGGCATTATATACTGCTAATAATTAGCAGAGCCAGGTTTTCTAACTTCAAATGCAGTGTTCATTGTACCACAGTTGTTTCTGTTATTCCAATACTCATCAAGACGTTATGGATTCTATTACAAGACGCTTACAGTAGGGGCAGGTAAGACTTCATAGGTGGGATTTTTAGCAGTATAGGAGAGAGGAAGGAATTCCCATTAGTGACATCTGGAAGGAAAGTAAAGTTTCTGTTGCTATGTACCCAGTGTTTAACAGTCATTTTTAAGTTGGGGGCTGCTTTTATTGAACGAAACACTACTTGCCTATAACTTATATCCATTGTTCCTAGTTATATTCCGAATAATGTGCTCCCTGTTCCAGGTGACTGTACTTTATATAAACTCAAAAACTATTGTAATATTCCTTCTAAGTCCTCTTTCTCATGTTACATAGCTCTAGTTTCTCCAGCCAGTCTTCAGGTGACATAATCTCCGTGTCTCTCACCCATATTGTCTCCCTTTTGTCCAATCGTTAAATATTCTACCCAGAATTGAATTCAGTATTTCACATATGTTCTAACCAACACAGAGTGTAATGGGACTAGTACTTAAACAGGTCAAGACACCCTGTTTCTTAATGTACTTTGAGATTATGTAAGCATTTTTAAGCAATATCTCATACTGTTGGTTCATAATGAACTTACAGTCCACTGAAACACTAGATCTTTTTGTATTAATTGTTGCGAAGCTCAGTTTTCTTCTTGAACCTGCACAGGGACTGAGGCTCCTACTTTTTCATCTCTCTGTTCCAGGGACCATATGATTTCTTATCTATTTTTCTTTGTGTTTTTGTTCCTCTCTACTGTATGTCTCTTTGACCCTAAGCAATGACCTCCTTCCTTGTTATAAAATTTCATTGATTGTTTTACAGTCTTCATTCTCTTTCTTTCCTTTTGGCTTCTGGGCCACTACACTTTTGGCTTTCCCATTTGGTCCTCCTTAGTCTTTGTGAGTCTCTATCTACCTTTCCCTCAACTGTTGGTTGTGCTTTGGGTTTTATCCTCGGCACTCTTCTTTTTTTCTGTATGCAATATATCTTCAGCAAATAAATCATGTTTAAAATGGCAGATCTAACTGAGCTCATCTGGGAATAAAAGGGCACAGAATCAGTCCCAGAGGAAAGTCAACATTTAGAGGTCAGGTAGAGGAGGAAGAGTCAGCAAGAAGACAGAAAGAGCAGCCAGAGACGTAGGAGCATTTCAAGGAGGATTGGTCAGCAGTGTTGACTGTGCCTGAGAGGTCAAGTAAGGTAAGAATAGAGAAGCAACCACTGTATTTTGCAACACAAAGGCTGTTGGTGACCTTAGGAAGCATGGTTTTTTGGAGTGTTAAGGGCAACAGCCAGATTATAGTAAGTAGAAGAATTAAAAGGAGGCAGAGGAGCAGAGATAATGCGTAGCAATGCTTTGAAGAAACAGAACAGGGCCAGGCACGGTGGCTCATGCCTGTAATCCCAACACTTTCGGAGGCCAAGGCAGGTGGATCTCTTGAGCCCAGGAGTTCAAGACCAGCCTGGGTGACATAGTGAAACCCTGTCTCTACAACAAAATACAAAAATTGCTGGGTATGGTGGCACACACCTGTAGTCCCAGATACTACGAAGGCTGAGGTAGGAGGATCACTTGAGCCTGGGAAGTGGAGGCTGCAGTGAGCTGAGATTGTGCCACTGCACTCTAGCCTGGAGCTTGGGTGACAGAGCAAGATCCTGTCTCAAAAAAAAAGGAAAAGAAACAGAACAGTAGGATCCACAGTTAGGGAGGCTTTAGGATCAAGGGAAATTAAAGTATTAGACAGCAATTTGGAAACTATAACTTGCTACGTATGTGTAAGGAGAATTCTAGAAAGAAGATGATTGAGATCACAACCCTGGAGAACAACTTCAATTCAAGAGTAGGAATGAAACAGAGACCCCCAAGAGATATTCAGCCCAAGAGACAGATGAGCACCTTCTGCTCTGTGTGCTGTCCTTCCATGCTGGGATTGCAATAAGGAATCTGCACATTCCCTGGTCTCAAGCAGTTTATAGTTTGCTGTTGTGTTTTACAAAGTATGTTTGTGTGAATCACCTGCATCCAGACAGACTTGTATTACATACAGATTCCAGGGCCCTACCTCAGGCCTACAGAATCAGAATTTCAGGAAGTGATGCCAAGAGTTTGAATTTTTAGCAAGTGACTCATACTCTGCCACACAAGATGATTCGTATTCCCACTACAGTTTGAGAACCACTGGTATATTGGGTGCTGAGCATGTTAACAAATAAAAGTAGGTTTAACAGTTAATCGAAGACTAGTAAAGCATTTGTTCATCTGTTTTTATGTTTACGCCATTAAATAAGAGAAGCTGGGCTTGTTAGGTGGGAAATAATAGCACATATTCATAGGCAGACTTAAGGAAAATAATCTTAAACTCATGCCATATTGTTTTAGTAATGTTTTGTTTATGAAGGGTCTTACCATTCCTTTCTTGTGGAAGCTTTGAGTTATTTTCACTTTGTTTCTATTATGGATAATGACTTTATACTGGCAGTGTACAGTAAAAGGATAAGATTATGAGCTCTAGAACCGTACTGCCTAGGTTCAAATTGCAGCTCCACACTTACTAGCTCTGTAATTTGAGGGAAATTATTTAAGTCATTTGTGCTTCAGTTTTCTCATCTATAATAGAAGTATCATAATAGTGTATAATCTTATTGAGTTGTGAGGACTAAATGGATTAATAATTATAAAGTACTTAAAATGGTACCTGGCACATAGTAAACAATAAATATAAGCTATTTTTATTGTTAATAGTTATCTTTATGAATCTAGAGTCTTCTGTTGAACTATTTCTCTAGGATAAATTTTCAGGCTGAAATTTCTACATTAAAGAATGAAGACATCTTTATGTACCTTTGCTATTATAGTCATTGCTTTTCAAAAGGGTGATATCTGTTTGTGCTGTAATAATTTGTAAATGAAATCTATCAATGGTGTGTGTGTGTGTGTATGTGTTTTGTATGTCTCTTTATGTGCATACAAGCATGGCTTAGGTTGTAACTTTGTAGGAAACTTTGACCTTTTTTTTAAGCCTGCTGTTAAGTCTGTTGTTAAGTTTCATGTTATAGTACCTTGTTAGATACTATCTCCAGGTAATATGTTGATAAATGATAGTAAGTTACTTTTGAAAGATTATGTCAAATAAATATTCTAAATCTGTGTCTTTTTCCTTTTGATAGACTGAAGCCATGGCGATTCTTTTTGCTGTTGTTGCCAGGGGGACCACTATCCTTGCCAAACATGCTTGGTGTGGAGGAAACTTCCTGGAGGTGACAGAGCAGATTCTGGCCAAGATACCTTCTGAAAATAACAAACTAACATACTCACATGGCAAGTGAGTTCTGTTCTGCATGTGGTAAGGGATGAAAGAAGGGAATTCTGTTACTGTAATCAGAATGGTAGAAAAGTAGAAAACAAGCTTCTAGGTACATAATTTGAATAAGCGGACAGAATAGTAACCTTCACCAACTTAGAAAATATCTGGTTTTATTACTTATAAATTTAACTTGTAATTATTTTATTCTATTATTGAAGTGATATTATTTTATTTTGAAGAAAGATATGGAAATGTTAAACATAAAAATGACTTTGCTCTAGAGCTGTGTGATATGTGAAATGATTCAGATAAGATAGATGATGTTCCTTGGGTTCATTCTTTCAGTAAATATTTACTGAGCGCTTAACTATTGCCAGGCACTTTGCTTGGTGCTGGGGATATAACAAGAAATGTAGTATTTGCTCTCATAAGGGTTATAGTTTAATGAGGGAGGCAGTCAAATCCATGATGTCAAGGGTGGGAGGGTGGGAAGTAGTAGATAGGAGGATGGTATTCCAAGTAGAAGGAACAGCAGGTAGAGAAGTATGGAGGCATGAGATCATAGGGCGGGCATATTTAGGGAACTGCAGACTGTTCTCTGTGACTAGTGCCCAGGATGGTGAAAATAAAGCTATAGAGAGATGGGTAGAAGAAAAGTCATGTAGGGCCTTGTAGGCCATATTAAGAGCTTGGACTTTACCCTGTGGGCAGTAGGAAGGCATTGAAGGTTTTCAGCCAGGATGTGACACAGTCAGGTTTTATTTATTTATTTATTTATTTATTTATTTATTTATTTATTTAGAGACAGAGTCTCACTCTGTCACCCAGGCTAGAGTGCAGTGGTGCGGTCTTGGCTCACTGCAACCTCCATCTCCCAGGTTCAGATGATTCTCGTGCCTTAGCCTCCTGAGTAGCTGCAGTTACAGGCGTGTACCACCATGCCCAGCTAATTTTTGTATTTTTAGTAGAGATGGGGTTTCACCATGTTGGCCAGGCTGGTCTTAAGCTCCTGACCTCAAGTGATTCACCTGCCTTGGCCTCCCAAAGTGTTGGGGTTATAAGCGTGAGCCACCGCGCCTGGCCTTCAGTCAGTTTTTGCTTTAGAAAGATCACTCTGGTAACTGTTAGAGTGGCCACAGATGGGAAATCTTAGTAGTTAGTTTTAAAAACTGCCTCAACCTTCCCCATTGGCACTTGAAAATCTTTTCTTACTTAACCCAGCCTTAATTCCTTAGTTCTTATCTCAGAATGAGGTCCTTGTTACTTTCTATGGCTAACCCCTTATACAGTTTAAGGTCCACTCTAAGCTACTGTGAGAGAGACCCCCAAGATACAGTATTAATTTTAATGAGATAGTCCAGAGATGAGTGGTTTGGGATGTTGGGGTGGCTCTGCCATTTCCAATTCCCTAATTCCCAAAGCAATTAGTGCTTTCTACCTCTGGCCAAGACAGCTCCTTTGGTGCTTGTTATATCCCAGTGCTTGCCCAGTAATTTTTAAAGACAGGACCCAGAAGTGGCCTGATATTGTTGAGAAGTTTCTACTTACATCTTATTGTTCACTACACAGTCATGTAGCTAACATAGCTAGAAGGGAGGCCAGGAATTTTCTTCTGGCTATCCAGTTGTAGGCTCAACTAAAACTCTGTTACTCTGGAGGAATTTATAGGATATCAGGGGATGACTTGCAGTCTTCCAGTCTGCTCTTCTGGCCACCCAGATATTTCAGTGAACCTTTCTTCCCAAACATAGAATACGCCTCTTCTCTGAGAAAGGTAGCTCCAAAGACCTATCTAGTCACTGTGTTTGGCTCCAAGTCCAGCATGTCTAGGTGGTACACAGTCCTCTCCATCAGGCCCTGGTGTGGCTCCTGTGGTCTACTGACCATAAACTAAAAGATAAGTCATATGTTTTCCCTGCTCTCCCAGCCTAAGCCAGTAGACAATGGTGAAATAAGGATCATCATAGTGAGAGTTACAAACTCCCATTTGGAAAAGGGAAGAATGAGAAACATGTAGAAGTCATTGCTTTCCAGTAATGATCAAATAATTGCCTCATACAATTTCAAAGACTCCCTATTCTGACCGGGTAGTGGTTAGTGGTTCTGCTTTCTTGGAGAAACTCCCTCACCTTTTTTCCCTGACTCCTGGTTTGTTCTACAAGAAGTTCTTCCTTTCTGGCCACATCCAAAATGGGAGTTAGAGAGTATATCATCTTTGGGAATTGTACACATTTTGTAGTCCTCTTCCTGCCAGCGTAGGTTTGTGGGCTTAGAGGTTAAGGGTTAAATAATCCTAGCCTCTTATGATTTGGGCTTTATACTTTCCCTAAAAATGTATTAGACTTACAAACTGTGTTTCTAGGTAGCTCCTGGGAAAATGTCCAGGGAAAGCACATGTAGTCCTTTTAGAGGCAAGAGTGGGAAATAGGGCATATATCTTCCACTCATGTATTATGAGCCAGAATTTAGTCACAGCCATATGTAGCTTTAAGAGAGTATAGAATATGTAATCCAATTAAGATGCAGTTATAGTAGAAGGAGATGTTATCTGTCTGCCATGCCTCTCTACCTGTGCCTCTGATCTAGCTGTGTTATTTTGAGCTTTGGTACCTTTTTTTCATGCTTTTGTTATCTTCTAGGAATGTTGTTCTCCTCTTAAGCCTCCTTGTAAACTTTTGCTCACTTTACAGGTCCCAAGCGAAATACTTTCTTAATTTGTAGTTTAATGCCTCTAAAAGGGCAGTTCTGATCATGTTCCTTCCTTCAACAGATACTGTCTGCCCTCAAGGTAAAATTCCTTAACAGGACTTGGAATATTCTTCAAGATCTGCCACTTTTTCCTTCTCTGGGCTCATCTTTTACTACTTTAGTCCTCAGTTTTGCTTTCCAGCCATACGTAGCCATTTGCAGTTCAATGCTAGGTTCTTTCCCTCTTCCTAGCCTTTGCAATAGCTGTTACCTTTTACTAGAATATATTTATCTACTTACTTTTTAAAAAATCTCACTTCGTGTTCCTGAGCTTAGATGTTTCCTTTTCCAGAAACCCCTGAACACTAACACTGAGTCAGTCACCCCAATGAGATACTCTTTTTATGTGTCTACGTAGCATCTAATTTGTTCATATTGTAACACTTATCACACTGTATTACTATTATTATTATTTTATTTTATTTTATTTTTTTGAGATGGAGTTTCACTCTTGTTGCCCAGGCTGGGGTGCAATGGCACGATCTCAGCTCACCACAACCTCCACTTCCTGAGTTCAAGTGATTCTCCCACCTCAGCCTCCTGAGTAACTGGGATGACAGGCACGCGCCACCATGCCTGGCTAATTTTTGTATTTTTAGTAGAGATGGGGTTTCACCACATTGGCCAGGCTGGTCTCGAACTCCTGACCTCAGTTGATCCACTTGCTTCGGCCTCCCAAAGTGCTGGGATTACAGGCGTGAGCCACTGTGTCCGGCCTCAGACTGTATTATAATTGAAATGATTGTTTATCTCTGTACTTTGACTGTAGGCTTCTTGATGGCAGGGATCATACGTTGCTACCTTTTGTGGCCTGTGCACCAAGTGACTCATAAGTCTGGTTTAGGAGAAACAAATTTTATGGGGAAAGTGATGACTTTCATTTTGGGCATGTCATGTTTAAGCTGTCTATGGTATGTCTAGTTGGATATGTCTAGTAGACAGTAGTGTAGGTTGTCCTGGAGCTCAGGAGATAGGTCAGATCTAGATTTGGGAATCATTAACACAATTGTGGTAGCTGAAAACAACAACAAAACATGAGAATGCATGCTGCCCTCCAGGGAGTAAGTGTGAAAAAAGCAGGAGGCTAATGAAGCTAGAAAACGTTAGTGTAGAGGGAAAGGGACTATGATATAAACCAGGTATATTAGCCTGCTTGGGCTGCTGTAACAAAATACCATAGACTGAGTGGCTTAAACAACAGATACTTGTTTCTCACAGTTCTGGAGACTGGGTGAGGTGCCCACTGATTCAGTTCTTGATGAGGGCCTTCTTCCTGGCTGGCAGATGGCTACCTTCTTGCTGTGTTCTCAGGTGGTGGAAAGAGAGTGATCTCTTTCTTCCTCTTTTTCAAAGCTGCTAATCCCATCATGAGGACCCCATCCTCATGACCTCATCTAATCTTAAGTGCCTCCCTAAGGCCTTGTCTCCAAATATAGTCACACTATAACATATGAATTTTGAAAGGGCACAGTTCAGTCTGTAGCACCAGGCAAACCTGATGTCAAGAAATCTAGTGAAGAGAAAACACTTTTCAAAAGGAAGTGGTCAACACTATCATATGTTTCAGAGAGAGCCACTGGATATGGCAATGTGGAAGTCATTGGTGGAAATGGTACAAATAGTTTTAGAATGTTAGAGGAAAAGATTTTGCTTGAGTTCCTGTATCTCCTTGTAATTCATATCAGTCCTCTGTGAACATTAATATAATTCAACAGGTACCCCTATCTATCCACTTGCCCAAGGTATAAATCTGGGAGGCAAAATTTAGTTAGCCTGTCTCATGTCAGTCACCAAGTTCTATAAATGCTGCCTTCTATCTCTCTGCTCTGTCCCTTTTTCTTTATTATCCATTCTACTTTAGTTTATTTCCCTCCTCATTTCTTACCTGGTATACTGCAGTAGTCTCCTGTCTGGTCCTCCTTTGAGTCAGTTTTCCACGCTCTAGCCAATGTGTCCTTTTTAAAGTGCAAATCTGATCACAGCCTCCCTAGTCTAAAACCTTTGGATGCTTGTTCATGATTCTTAGGATAATGCACAGTGTGGTTTATAAAGTCTTGTATAACCTGGTTTTTGCTTACTTGTCCAGCCTCGTCTGTCCAGATAATTTACCTTTTCTTTACATTCTGTACTCTAGTCATGTGAGCCTATTTTACTTTCCTAAATCTATTATGTGCTGTTTTATCTCTAGGCCCTTATGCTTGCTGCTTCCTCTCTGGAAAAACTCTTCGCTCACTTTTTTGTTGTTGTTTTTGAAACAGGGTCTCACTTTGTTACCCAGGCTGGAATGCAGTGGCACAGTCTCGGCTTACTACAGCCTCAACTTCCTGGGTTCCAGTGATCCTCCTGCCTCAGCCTCCCGAGTAGCTGGGACTATAGGTGTGCGCCACCGTGCCTGGCTAATTTTTGTATTTTCTGTAGAGATGGGATTTTGCCATGTTGCCCAGGCTGGTCTTGAACTCCTGAGCTCAAGCAATCTGCCTGCCTTAGCCTCCCAAAGTGCTAGGATTACAGGCATGAACCACCACGCCTGGCCTTTCACTCACTCTTTACCTTGCTGTCTGTTACTTATTCTTCAGGTCTTAAATCAGACATCACTTGTTTCAGGAGGTCTTTCTGGTTACCCTTTGGCAAATCTCCATTTCGTGCCTCATCTATTATTATGTCCCCAGAGCACCATGTACTGCCTTTAACTTTCCTGTCATCCTGTTTGCCATGCTGCACTGTGATTTCTTATACTGTGATCCCTGTGAAGACTGGGAGTTGGTGGTTTTGCTTTTTTGTATCGTCAGCTTCCAGCACAGTAACTAACTCAAAGTAGGTACTCAAATGTTGAGAATTTGGTAGAAAAGATGTTTGCTTTAAGAACTTAGGAAAAAGCAAAGAAAACCATATGGCAAAGAAAACCATATGGCCTATTGGGGGTTAATCTTAATTACATGCTCCTCCTAAGATGTCATCTCTTGTTCATGCTTTAAGAGTCCAATTATGCTTTTGCAGCTGTCGTTCTAATGGGTAATACACATGCTGTTGTGCTATGTAGCTAGAATAGAGATCTTCTTTTTATTTCTTATTTACTTCTCTCAGTTTGACTTGAAAGAAACAGGTATATTGGGAAGGGGAAGAGGGAGAATAGACTGTATCCATAAGTAATGTGGTGACATTGGCAGTACTGAACTTGCTTATACATAGATAGAAGATAGAAGTAAAAGTGATGTTGCTTATAACCACAGTAAGTTTTATATCTTTTATTCTACAGTTATTTGTTTCATTACATCTGCCAAGACAGGATTGTATATCTTTGTATCACTGATGATGTAAGTAACTTGAAGACATATTGCTATTTAACTATGTGTACTATTAATACAGCCAGTTCTTAATTATCTACACCAGGGGTCCCCAACCCCCAGGCTGCAGACTGGTACAGGTCTGTGGCTTGTTAGGAACCAGGCCACACAGCAGGAGGTGAGCAGCCTATGAGCATTACCACCTGAGTTCCGCCTCCTGTCAGATCAGCAGCAGCATTAGATTCTCATATGATTGCGAACCCTGTGATGAGCTATACATCCGAGGGATCTAGGTTGCATGCTCCTTATGAGAATCTAACTAATGCCTGATGATCTGAGGTGGAACAGTTTCATCCCGAAACCATTCTCCCTCCCCCCAGTCCTTGGAAAAATTGTCTTCTACAAAACCGGTCCCTGGTGCCAAAAAGGTTGGGGACTGCTGATCTGTACCTAGGGTGGGCAAAGGTGATGCGAACTTTACATAGCTGGAATTGTTAATATTTTGCATTTGTCATATAGAGCAGCAAATGATAAGAAAACTTGATACTGGGGTATGTGCAAATCAACTCAATTTTGGTAGAGTTTTAGCTTAGCCTGTTGCAACTTCTATTTTGTAGTGAGAATTGGTGTTCATAATTATAATTCTTTGATATCAAAACCTCTCAAAAATTATTTACCTGGAATGTTAAATTAGATAACGTCATTCCTTCTATCAGTAGTTAATGAATTCTTTAACGTGTGTGAACTTTGGAAAAACAAAATTACAGTACATCATGATCAGCTATATAAACCTGTAGTTTACATTGGCTAGGTATGACTGTTTATCGGCTCTCAGCCCAAAATTCTCAGTAACTTAATGATGTCATTAAGGTCCTTTCTCTTCTCTGCTTTCCTCCGTGTCTCCTTCTTCCCAGACAGGTTGCCATTATGGTTATGTAGAGCTACATACTTATTTATTCATGTCCAGAGAAGAGGGACTGTGTCTTCTTGAGTGTCTTATTGTAGGAATGAGGAAGCTTTTCCCAGCTGCATGCCCTCCCCTCCCCCTGCTTTCAAAGTGAACTTACTTTCATGTCTTATTGACTGCATGCTCATTTCTAAACTGTCTACTGACAAAGAGACATGGAATTGGCATGGTTGCCATAGATCCGGGTTCCTAATCTTTGTTATATCACAGACTTGTCACTTGTGGGACACTCCCAGAATGTTTTTGTTTTCTTTTTTTAATTTTCCTTTTCCAGAATGCTTTTAAATGTATAAAACACACACAATTCTAACAAAGCCAGTTGTATTGAAATATATATATGTATAGTATTCAAAATGTTTTAAAAACTTGATGTAGTAATATATATGCTTCTTTATGAACTCATTAACAAGGTCTAGTCATGGGTCTAATAACTAATAATCTTGATGTGATGGGTGTTAACAATATTTTGAGATATCTATAACTGTGATGGTATATGAAAAAAGATTTCTGTTGGTAATAGTTACAGGTACTGTTAATACCACCTTGGTTATGAATATACTACCTATATTCACAATTAAAATATAAGTTAACAATTGATAAAAATAATGATGTGATTATCTTTTTTTCTATCCAAGTACAAGGGCCCCTTGAATTTGGACCATTGACCCCAATTTAAGAACCCTCGGCTTAGACTAAGCATCTTGGGTGAAAGGGAAATGACTGTCAACCATAGTGATCATCACAATGATTTTTATCTCTGGCTTCACAATATTTTCCAAAAGTAGAAAAAAATCTAGCTATATGTTAAATGACTGATGTGAAAGAGCTTGGAGTAGATAAAAAATAATAATGAAATCTGGGATAGTCAGAGTCGAGCCTCATATTTCTTGAGCTGTAATTTGATACACACATACACATACATACATAAACACACATACATTCATTTTTTTCCTCTAAGGTATTCTTCTAGAGAACACACATAATTTTTGTCTGGCTGAGATTAGACATGAGTATGTCACTTGATCTTTTCAAATGTACCACCACTATTGAAAAAATTCAATTTGAAGTTAATATCAGTAGTAGTATGTGTGTGTGTGAAAGACTGTATGATTATTATGGGATTTATTAAACATATTCTTGTGCTGGGCCTTCTAATAGATCCTGTGAAATATATGGAGGAAGTAAAACCCAATTCCTGATGTCAAGAAGTTGATAATTATCATTATCTTCAGTTGTCAATGACCAGATAAATCTGGATTCACTCTCAGCTCTTTCATTTACTAGTTGTTGGACCTTTGGACAAGTTAGTTACTTTTTCAGAGCCTTCCTTTACTTATCTTTAGCATAGGATCAATGCTAGTTCCTCCTCATAGAATCATTGCTCAGTCCGTGTTAGCTGTTTTTTATTATTGTTCTTAATCACTCACATCATCTTTGTTTACTTTCTAAATGTGAGTTCTATGTTGATCTCTTTTCAGGATTTTGAACGTTCCCGAGCCTTTAATTTTCTGAATGAGATAAAGAAGAGGTTCCAGACTACTTATGGTTCAAGAGCACAGACAGCACTTCCATATGCCATGAATAGCGAGTTCTCCAGTGTCTTGGCTGCACAGCTGGTAAGATCTTTCTCAGGATAAGGTATTTTGATTTTTATCTTCTTTATTACCTTCAAACACTATGAATCTAGGGGGCCCTGACCTGCAATATAGTTTTCTGATTGTGTTAGTGTAAGTCAACATAATAAAACTTCCCTGATTAAAAAAAATGTAAAGGGGCAATTTTAGGGTAGAAAACAGTGATATTCTTTATTATCTCTGTATTGTCTAATAATAGTGGTCACAGTGTCTCATGATCGGAAGAGCATTAAAGATCATCTAGTTCAACTACCCATCTGATGCTTAAATGTGTTCAACATGCCAAATGATCTTTTAACCTATACATAAACCTTCTACCCTTCCATGAGGCAAATTTAATTTTCTAACAACCCAAATTAGTAATTTGAAACTCTCTTCATCTGTATGAGTGCCTAATTATCAGCTTCGTGAGGTTTTACATGTGTTTATACCTGTGAAATACCACTGTACTCAAGACAGCATTTTTATCTCCCTAAAAATTCCCTCATGTCGGTCCCCTCCCCCACACTCTGCCCCAGGCAACCACTGATCTGTTTCCTATCACTATAAATTAATTTTCTCTTTTATAGAACTTTCTGTAAATAGAATCATACAGTATGTACTTTTTTGTGTCTTGATTGTTTCACTCAGTGTAAGGCTTTTGATATTCTTCCATGTTGTATAAATCAGTAGTTTATTTCCCATTTTGCTAAGTAGTAGTATATGCATGTACCACAATTTGTTTATCTGTTTACCTGTTGCTGGATATTTGGGTTGCTTCCAGTTTTCAGCTATCATGAATAAAGCTGCTATGAATCTCCATATATAAGTCTTTATGTGGACATATGTTTTTATTTCTCTTCAATAAATACCTAGGAATGGAATTGCTGGGTCATATGGTAGGTGGTGTGTCATTAAAAAAAAAAATCATCACTTTTTTTTCCAAAGTGGTTGTACTATTTTATATTCTCACCAGCAGTTCCAGTGTCTCTGCATCCTTGCCAATACTTGATGTGGTCTTAAGTTTTGCCATTCTGGTTGATGCGTAATGGTATCTCATTGTGGTTTTAATTTATATTTTCACGATGTCAGACCCCTTTCAAAATGCTTCCCTTTTATCCACGAAACTGTTTGAGTATAAAGACCTAAGCTCTAGGTATGATTTTGTTGTGAGTTAAAAAAAATGATGTATTGTAATTGAATACTTTCACTTCTCCTGTGTTTTTAATACTGAGTATTACATTTCTAAATTTTATAAACACATGCACACACATACACACACACACACATACTCTTCTGGCAATAAAGTCTTTTTAGATTGGTTACTTATAAACCTTTATTATTCAAGTAGTTGGTTTGTTTCATACTCCCCACTAGGAAATGTTCATCCATGTATAACTGTATAAAACACTACCAACAACAAAAATACCAGTGCTTAGTCAAAAGTAAATAGGGTCAGCTAGAAACAATACTTTCAAATTAACCAATTTGTCATTAGCTCCAGATCTGTGTGACCTTCTGAACAAAATCTCTACCTGTTCCTTCATCTGTAAATAGAGATAATAATAGCATCGTTTCATAGAGTTTTGGGGTGGATTAAGTAATATCCCGTTTGAAGCAGTTAACACAATGAAATGACTGGAACATTGTGTATTAAGCACCCCGTAATTGCTAGCTATGGATAATAATTTCAAAATATAAATTATCAGTGTCTTAGATTCTAGATCCTGTGAGAAGCCAATAAAAATAGTTTATATGTTGTGATCCTGGCAGATACAAGAACAGATGCTAAGAAGCTGGGCCAGCCCCTACGTCATCATACTCAAGAAGTGGGGAACGATTTTGCAGCATTCTTTCCCCTACTGCCCCAACTACACTCTTTTTTCTCCTTTCTTCCTTGTCTGAGCACAGATTATATATGCCCCCCAATCTCTGCCCCACAAGTCACATGTATATTTGATATAATATTTATTTTTAATTTATTTAAAATATAATTTTTAGACTATATACTTATAGTTTGTATAGAAGCATTTTTTTATGCTGCCCGTATTTTTTCCTGGGTATTGTAACATTTTTCCAGTGAAGTGACGTGTATCTTTTATATCAATAGAGACATAATTTTATAGCATTCCTCAGTGTAAATTGTCATTCCCTTTATTTATGTTTTCCTATTGTAAATAATGTCTGGGTACCATAAGTTAAAACTTATTTTCTTATAGAAGCATCACTCTGAGAATAAGGGCCTAGACAAAGTGATGGAGACTCAAGCCCAAGTGGATGAACTGAAAGGAATCATGGTCAGAAACATAGGTATGTTTCATGGCATAGTTTCATGCATGTGGGCAAAAATAATAAAGATTACTTGACTAGGGTCAAATTATTCTAGAGAAGCCAAAATAGCACTTCCTTATTCTTACCATTGGGAGTTAATTGTCAGCTGAGACACCTATGATACTGTCTGCTTGTGCAAATGGTTTCTTCTTTGTCCTTGCAACTATTCTTCATTCTAAATTTATTACTTTGCTTAGCGAGACTAATTTCTAAGAACCTTATGATAATTCAGCAGTTTAGAATAATTTGGTCAGTTTGGTCATATAGTATTTCGCTGAGTTAATGTATCACAGGTTACCTAACCTTGCCTGAATTTTGGACATATAGGTTCTTTAGCACAGTGTTACTCAGAGTGCTGTTTTGCAACTAGATAAGGAGCTTGCTGAAGAATGTCAATCAATGTTGTGCTTCCTTTACTGAGGCCCTCTTGCTATGAAAATAATGTCAATTATCCTGAACAGTATGCTTAGAGACTTAGTCAACCAGTTGCAAACACTCTTAAGTAGGACTGATTTAGAAGTTTATGCTACAGTAACAGTACTGTTATGTCTTTGTGCCTATTATGTTTTTCTTATTTTCTTGAGATTAATTATCAGGAATGGAATTAACAATAAAATGCGGAAACATTTTCGTGGTTCTTGATATGTATGTCTCAGCTATTTAAAGTGATTTCCTTTGATTTTAGTTTTAATTATATATCTAGATAGAGACTAGAGAATCTGTTGAGACAACTACTATTTGTTTTTACTCTTTTTTTTGGTCACCAAATGTATTTATTTTGCCTGAAAGTGGAGGCAGACAATTGCTACAGTATTATTTATTGCAGTCGCATAAAGTTTCCAGAAAAATCAACATTTTTAATCAACTCCTTTTAAATGACTTATTTATTTTTAGAGTTACAGAAACAGCAAATTTAAAATGTGACAAGAACATTCCCAGTTAATTCCCTTTCATTTTTTTAACAGCTTAATTGAAATATAATTCACATATCATATAATTCACCCATTTCAAGTATACAGTCAGTGGTTACTATATTCACAGAATTGTGCAACCATTGGTGCAATCAATTTTGTAACGTTTTTATCATCCCTAAATGAAACCCTGTACTCATTTGCAGTTGCTCCACATTTCTCCTCAACTCTCAGACCTAAGCAACAATTAATTCCCTTTTCATCTTCATAAATTTGCCTATTCTTGACATTTTGTATAAATGGAATCTTGTAACATGTGGCCTTTTGTGTCTTCGTTCACTTAGCGTAATGATTGTGAGGTTCATTCATGTCGTAGCATAAATCAATACTTCTCTTTTATGACTAATAATTCTATTGCATTAATGTATTTTGTGTATCTAGTCATTAGTTTATGGTCTGGTTATTATAAATAATGCTGCTGTGAACATCTGTGTACAAGTTTTTGTGTGAGCATATATATATATATGTTTTTGGTTCTCGTTTACATACCTAGGAATAGAATTGCTGGATCACATGCAACTCTTCAACATTTTGAGGAAGGGCCAAACTTTCTTAAAGTGACTGTACCATTATACATTCCTAATAGCAATGTATGAGGATTCTGATTTCTCCACATCGTTGCCAAAACGTATTTTTTTTAATTATACCCAGTCTAATGAAATGGTATTTTATTGTGATTTTGATTTGCATTTCCCTGGTGACTAATGATGTTGAGCATTTTTTCGTGTGCTTATAGCCCATTTGTATATTTTCTTTACCTTTGGAGAAATGTCTATTTGAAAATACTTTGTTGTTTTTAAGTGGGTTATTTGTCTTTTTATGGTTGAGCTATAAGAGTACTTTATATATTCTGGATACTAGACCCTTATCAGATACATGATTTTCAAATATTTTGCTCTATTCTATGGGTTGTATTTTCATTTTCTTAATGGTGTTCTTTGAAGCATAGTTTTTATGAGGTTCGATTTATTTTTTCCTTTAGTTGCCTGTGCTTTGAATATCATATCTAAGCAACCATTGCCTAAGCCAAGATCATGAAGATTTACTCCTTTGTTTTCTTCTAAGACTAGTTTTAGCTCTTACATTTATGTCTGTGATATATTTTGAGTTAATGTTTATGTATGGAATACAGAAGAGAACCAACTTAACTATCTTGAGTATGTATATACAGTTGTTCCAGAACCATTTGCTGAAAAGGCTTTTCTTTCCCTGTTGAATGATCTTAGCATTCTTATAAAAAATTAGTTATCAATGGATGTATGGCTTTATTTCTGGACCTTCAATTCTGTTCAATTTATCTTTATGCCAATACCAGGCTGTCATGATTACTACAGCTTTGTAGTTTTAAAATCAGGAAATATTAGTCTTCAAACTTTATTCTTTCTCAAAATTGCCTTGACTATTCTGGGTACCTTTCATTTTCCTGAACTTTAGGATGAGCTTGTCAATTTCTGCAAAAAAAGCTATCTGGGATTTTGATAGGGATTGTGTTGAATCTGTAGATCAATTAGGGGAGCCATTTTAACAATATTAAACTTTTGATCCATGAACATGGGCTTTCTTTCTATTCATTTAGATTTTCTTTAATTTTTTCCAACAATGTTTTGTAGTTTTCAGTGTGCAAATCTTACATGACAAAGACTCTGCTTCACCAAGTTTTAGACAAGCTCCTCGGAGCACTCTTTTAAACTAGGTCTCATCCTTGGGCTCTGTCCTTGGCCTGCCTAAGGAAGTCTTAGCAAAGAATCCTGCTAATACCCCACCCTTGATCAAGTTCCTCATCCCCTATATTTCATATATAAGTCCAGCCAGCTTTTAGCAGGAATCCTGTTAGGCCAGTTTAGAGAGAATGCCCTTGCCCTTGATGTCTCCTCTTAGTAATTTTCCACCTTCTGACCCCCCTCACTTTGTTCATAGGCCACAAATCCCCACTGGTCTTGGTTGCATTAGGAGTTGAGCTCAATCTCTCCCCTCCATTGTGATAGCCTTGACCCCTATTGCAGTAATCTCAAAATCTGCCTTACCATTTTTTAGCAAGTATCAGAATAATTTTTCTTTAACAATATCTCTTCTAACATCCTTCTTGCCTTGTTCGTAAGTATTTTTTTTTTTTTGATGCTATTGTAAATGGGATTTTTCTGTTTCATTTTTGGATTGTTCAGTACCAATGTATAGAAATTTTATTGATTTTTATAAATTGGTCTTGTATCATACAACCTTGTTCTCATTTATTAGTTCTAATAACTTTGTAATAGTTTCTTTAGGATTTTCTCTATATAGAATCATGCTACTTGCGAATAGAGATAGTTTTAATTGTTCCTTTTCAATCTAGATACTTTTCATTTATTTTTATTGCTTAATTGCCCTAGCTAGAACCTCCAGTATAATGTTGAATAGAAGTTGTAAGAGTGGACATCATTGTCTTATTCCTGCTCTTGGGAGATCTTGAAGAGTCTTTCACAATTAAGTATGAGGTTTTTCATAGATGTCCTTTATCAGGTTGAGGAAGTTTCTTTTTCTTGTTTGTTGTGTGATTTTATCATTAAACAGTGTTGGATTTTGTCAACTTTTTTTTACATCTATTGAAATGATGGTTTTGTTCTTTATTAATATGATATATTATAATAATTGATTTTTCAGATATTAAACCAACCTTGTGTTTCTGAAATAAATCCCACTGCATCATGGTGTATAGTCCTTTTTGCATATTATTGGATTCATACTGCTAGTAGGCTGTTGAGGATTTGTTAAATGTCTGTATTTTTAAGAGTTGTTGGTCTGTCGTTTTCTTTTCTTGTGATGTCTTTGTTTGGTTTTGATACCAGGGTAATGCTAGGCTCATAGAATGAGTCAAGAAGTTTTCCCCTTTTCTTCTATTTTGGAAAGAGTTTGTGAAAGTTTTGTATTAATTCTTCTTGAAATGTTTGGTAGAATTCACCTCTGAAGCCACCTGGGCTTGGGCTTTTCTTTGTGTGAAGTTTTTTGGTTTTGTTTTTGTTTCTTGAGACGGGGTCTCACTGTCACCCAGACTGGAGTGCAGTGACCCAATCCTCTCTAATTCCTCTTTCATTCCCTTGATGGGAGAGTTACCTGCAGTCTTGACCTCCTAGACTCAGGTAATCTTCCCACCTAAGCCTCACGAGCAGCTGGGACTGCAGGCATGTGGCACCACGCCCGGCTAATTTTTGTTTTTTGTTTTTTTTGTAGAGACAGGGTCTTGCCATGTTGCCCAGGCTAGTCTCAAACTCCTGGGCTCAAGCGATCCACTTGCCTCGGCCTACCAAAGTGCTAGGATTACAGGCATGAGCCTCTGTGCCCAGCCTGAAGTTTTAAAATTAAGTCTCTTTAAATTAAAATTTAAAGAGACTAAATTTAGTCTCTATACTTGCTGTAGCTCTATTCAGATTTTTTATTTCTTGAGTCTGTTTAGCGGTTTGTATCTTTCTAGGAATTTGTGCATTTCATCTAAGTTACCTCATTTATTTACATACTCCTGTTCATAGAATTTCCCTAAGATCCTTTTCATTTTGTAAGTTTGGTGGTGATGTCTCCTTTTTCATTCCTGATTTTAGTAATTTGAGTTTTCCCTCTGTTTTACTTGGTCATTCTATGTAAAGGTTTGTCCATTTTATTGATCTTTCTAAAGAACCAACTTCTGGTTTCATAGATTTTTTTCTATAGTTTTTCTCTTTAATTTTTTCACCCTAATATTTATTTCCTTCCCAGTGCTAGCTTTGGATTTAGTTTACCCTTCTTTTCTAGATCCATAAGGTGGAAAGTTAAGTTGTTAGGTTATTAATTGAAATCATTTGTCTTAGCTCTGGCTGCCATAACAAAATTCCATAGACATAGTGGCCTAAGCAACAGAAATTTATTTTCTCACATTTCTGGAGGCTGGAAGTACAAGATCACCGTGCCAGTATGGTCAGGTTCTGGTAAGGGCTCTCTTTCTGGCTTGCAGACAGCGTTTTCTCTCTCTGTTCTCCCACAGGGCAAGGAAAAGAGAGCTAACTGTCTAGTGTCTTTTATTTATTTGATACGTAATGTTTGTACACATTTATGGGGTACATGTGATATTTTGTTACATGTAAAGACTGTGTAATGATCAAGTCAGGATATTTGGGGTGTCCATCAGCTTAAGAATTTATAATTTCTGTGTGATGGGAACATTTCAAATTCTCTCTCTAGCTATTTTGAAATATATAATACACTGTTGTTAACTTCAGTGACCCTGCTCTGCTGTCAAACATTAGAACTTATTCCTTCTATCTAACTGTATGTTTGTACCTATTAACCAACCTCTCATATTCCCTGCTCTGCCCTGCATACCCACACCCTTCCTAGCCTCTGGTATCTATTACACTATTGGCTACCTCCATGAGATCAACTGTTATAATTCCCACATGTGAGTAAGAACATGTGATATTTATCTTTCCATGCCTGCCTTATATCACTTAACATAATAACCTCCAGTTACATCCATGTTGCTGTAAATGGCATGACTTCATTCTTTTTCATGGTCAAGTAGTATTCCATTGTGTTTATATACTACATTTTCTTTATCCATTCATGCATTCATGGACACTTAGGTTGACTCCATATCTTTACTGTTGTGAATAGGGATACAATAAATATGTAAGTGCAGATATCCCTTTTATACACTGATTTATTTTCCTTTGCATAAATACCCAGTAGTAGGATTGCTGGATCATATGGTAGTTTAATTTTTAGTTTTTGGAGAAATCTCCACACTAGTTTCCATAGTAGCTGCACTAGTTTACTTTCCCACCAACAGTGTGTAAGTGTTTTTTGTTTTTTTTTTTTCTTCATCCTAGCCAGCATCTGTTATTTTGTGTCTTTTTAGTAACCATTCTAACTGGAGTAACATGATATCTCATTTTGGCTTTTATTTGCATTTGTATGATGTTGAGCATTTTTTTTCATATACCTTTTGGCCATTTGTATGTCTTCTTTTGAGAAGTGGTTATTCATGTCCTCTGCCCAATTTTTAAGGGGATTATTTGCATATCTCCTGTCCAGTTCGTTGTGTATTCTGGATATTATTCCCTTGTCAAATGAATAGTTTGCAACTATTTTCTCCCATTCAACTGGTTGTCTCTTCATTCTGTTGAATATTTCCTTTGCTGTGCAAAAGTTTTTTTTGTTGAATATAGTCCTATTTGTCTATTTTTCTTTTTGTTACCTGTCCTTTTGAGGTGTTAGCCACAAAATCATTTCCTAGACCAGTGTTCTGAAGTGTTTTCCCTATGTTTTCTTCTAGTAGGTTTATAGTTCTGGGTCTTAAATTTAAGTCTTTAATCTATCTTGGTTGATTTTTGTATGTAATGAGAGACAGAGGTCCAGTAATTCTTCCACATACAGATACCCAGTTTTCCCAATACCATGTATTGAAGGGAGTGTCCTTTCCCCAGTGTACCTTCTTGGCACCCTTGTTGAAAATCAGTTGCCTATATATGTGTGGCTATACTATGTGGATCAATGTCTGACTTTTACTATTCTATTCCATTGACCTTGTATCTGTTTTTATACCAAACCTTGCTGTTTTGGTTACTGTAGCCTTGTAATATGTTTTGAAGTCAGGTAGTGTGATGCCTCCAGCTTTGTCCATTTTGCTCAGGATTGCTTTGGCTATTTGGACTCTTTTTTGGTTCCTGAAATACTAATTTTAGGATTGTTTTTTCTGTTTCTGTGAAAAATGACATTGGTACTTTGATAGAGATTGCATTGAATCTGTAGATTGCTTTGGGCTTATGGTCATTTTAATAATATACATTCTTATGATCCATGACCATAAGATGTCTTTCTGTATCTTTGTGTCATCTTCAATTTTTTTCATCGGTGTTTTGTAGTTTTACTTATAGGAGTCTTTCACCTCCTTGTTAAATTTATTCTTCGATATTTTATATTTTCATAACTATTATAAATGGGATTGCCTTCTTGATTTCATAAAGTTTTATTTCACCAAGTTCATTATTGGTGCATAGAAACATTACGGATTTTTGTATGTTGATTCTCTATTCTGCAACTTTACTGAATATATTTATCATATCTGGGAGTTTTTTGGTGGAGTCTTAAGGGTCTTTTAGATATAAGGTCATGTCATCTGCAAAGAGAGATAATTTGACTTCCTCTTTTTCAATTGGGATGCCCTTATTTCTTTCTGTTGCGTGATTGCTCTGGCTAGGACTTTCAGTATTGTGTTGAATAGGAGTAGTGAAACTGGGCATCCTTCCAGTACTATGTTGAATAGGAGTGGTGAGAGTTTTCCAGTTCTTAGAGGAAAGGCTTTTAGTTTTTCCCATTCAGTATGATGATAGCTGTGGGTTTGTCATAAATAGCCTTTATCATGTTGAGGGATGTTCCTTCTATGCCAAAAAACTCTTTGAGAGTTTTTATCATGGAGAGATGTTGAATTTTTTTTGATACCTTGAACTATATATTTTTATTTGAATAGATAAAAGTAGAATATCCTATTTTCCTTTTGAGCTGTGTCATCATATGCTACAATTATGGATGAAAATGGAAATGTTTCACCCTGACCCATTGCAATTTCTATGTTACACATTTGCTCTTTCTTTTATTATTATACTTTAAGTTTTGGGGTACATGTGTAGAATGTGTAGGTTTGTTACATAGGTGTACACATACCATGGTGGTTTGCTGCACCCATCAACCCATCATCTACATTAGGTATTTCTCCTAATGCTATGTCTCCCCAGCTCCCCCACCCCACAACAGGCCCCTGTGTCCATGTGTTCTCATTGTTGAATTCCCACTTATGAGTGAGAACATGCAGTGTTTGGTTTTCTGTTCCTTTGTTACTTTGCTGAGAATGATGGTTTCTGACTTCATTCATGTCCCTGCAAAGGACATGAACTCATCCTTTTTTATGGCTGCATAGTATTCCATTGTGTATATGTGCCACATTTTCTTTATCCAGTCTATCATTGGTGGGCATTTGAGTTGGTTTGAAGTCTTTGCTATTGTGAATAGTGCTGCAATAAACATAAGTGTGCATGTGTCTTTATAGTAAAATGATTTATAATCCTTTCGGTATATACCCAGTAATGGGATTGCTGGGTCAAATGGTATTTCCGGTTCTAGATCCTTGAGGAATCGCCACACTGTCTTCGACAATGGTTGAACTAATTTGCACTTCTACCAACAGTGTAAAAACGTTCCTGTTGCTCCACATCCTCTCCAACATCTGTTGTTTCCTGACTTTTTAATGATTGCCATTTAATGATGGCCATTCTAACTGGTGTGAGAGGGTATCTCATTGTGGTTTTGATTTGCATTTCTCTAATGACCAGTGATGATGAGCTTTTATTCATATGTTGGCCACATAAATGTCTTCTTTTGAGAAGTGTCTTTTCATACCCTTCACACGCTTTTTGATGGGGTTGTTTTTTTCTTGTAAATTTGTTTAAGTTCCTTGTAGATTCTGGATATTAGCCCTTTGTCAGGTGGATAGATTGCAAAAATTTTCTCCCATTGTGTAGGTTGCCTGTTCACTCTGATGATAGTTTCTTTTGCTGTGCAGAAGCTCTTTAGTTTAATTAGATCCCATTTGTCAATTTTTGCTTTTGGTGTTTTAGTCATGAAGTGTTTGCCCATGCCTATGTCCTGAATGGTATTGCCTAGGTTTTCTTCTAGGAATTTTATGGTTTTAGGTCTTACGTTTAAGTCTTTAATCCATCTTGAGTTAATTTTTGTATAAGGTGTAAGGAAGGGGTCCAGTTTCAGTTTTCTGCATATGGCTGGCCAGTTTTCCCAACAGTATTTATTAAATAGGGAATCCTTTCCCCATTTCTTTTTTTTGTCAGTTTTGTCAAAGATCAGATGGTTGTAGATGTGTTATTTCTGAGGCCTCTGTTCTGTTCCATTGGTCTACATCTCTGTTTTGGTACCAGTACCATGCTGCTTTGGTTACTGTAAACTTGTAGTATAGTTTGAAGTCAGGTAGCGTGATGTCTCCAGCTTTGTTCATTGCTTAGGATTGTCTTGGCTATGTGGGCTCTTTTTTGGTTCTAAATGAAATTTAAAGTAGTTTTTTCTAAATCTGTGAAGAAAGTCAATGGTAGCTGGATGGGGATAGCATTGAAACTATAAATTACATTGGGCAATATGGCCATTTTCACGATACTGATTCTTCTTCTCCATGAACATGGAATGTTTTTACATTCATTTGTGTCCTCTCTTATTTCCTTGAGCAGTGGTTTGTAGTTCTCCTTGAAGAGGTCCTTCACATCCCTTGTAAGTTGTATTTCTAGGTATTTTATTCTCTTTGTAGCAATTGTGAATGGGAATTCACTCATAATTTGGCCCTCTGTTTGTCTTTTAGTGGTGTATAGGAATGCTTGTGATTTTTGCACATTGATTTTGCATTCTGATACTTTGCTGAAGTTGCTTATCAGCTTAAGGAGATTTTGGACTGAGACGATGGGGTTTTCTAAATATACAATCATGTCATCTGCAAAGAGAGACAATTTGACTTCCTCTCTTCCTATTTGAATACCCTTTATTTCTTTCTCTTGCCTGATTGCCCTGGGCAGAACTTCCAATACTATGTTGAATAGGAGTGGTGAGAGAGGGCTCCTTGCCTTGTGCTGGTTTTCAAAGGGAATGCTTCCAGCTTTTGCCCATTCGGTATGATATTGGCTGTGGGTTTCTCATAAGTAGTTATTATTATTTTGTGATACGTTCCATCAATAGCTAATTTATTGAGAGTTTTTAGCATAAAGCAGTGTTGAATTTTATCAGAGGCCTTTTCTGCATCTGTTGAGATAATCATGTGGTTTTTGTCATTGGTTCTTTTTATGTGATGGATTACATTTATTGATTTGCATATGTTGAACCAGTCTTGCATCCCAGGGGTGAAGCCCACTTGATCGTGGTGGATAAGCTTTTTGATGTGCTGCTGAATTCGGTTTGCCAGTATTTTATTGAGGAATTTCACATCAATGTTCATCAGGGATATTGGCCTGAAATTTTCTTTTTTTGTTGTGTCTCTGCCAGGTTTTGGTATCAGGATGATGCTGGCCTCATAAAATGAGTTAGGGAGGAGTCCCTCTTTCTCTGTTGTTTGAAATAGTTTCAGAAGGAATTGTACCAGCTCCTCTTTATACCTCTGGTAGAATTCGGCTGTGAATCCTTCTGGTCCTGGACTTTTTTTGGTTCGTAAGCTATTACTGCCTCAAGTTCAGAACTTGTTATTGTTCTATTCAGGGATTCTACTTCCTCCTGGTTTAGTCTTGGGAGGGTGTATGTGTCCAGGAATTTACGCATTTCTTCCAGATTTTCTAGTTTACTTGCGTAGAGGTGTTTATTGTATTCTCTGATGGTAGTTTGTTTTTCTCTGGGATCAATGGTGATATCCCTTTTACCATTTTTTATTGTGTCTATTTGATTCTTTTCTCCTTTCTTCTTTATTAGTCTCCTAGCAGTCTGTTTTGTTAATCTTTTCAAAAAACAGCTCCTGGATTCATTGATTCTTTTTGGAGGGTTTTTCATGTCTCTGTCTCCTTCAGTTCTGCTCTGATCTTGGTTAGTTATTGTCTTCTGCTAGCTTTGAATTTGTTTGCTCTTACTTCTCTAGTTCTTTTAATTGTGATGTTAGGGTGTCGATTTTAAGTCTTTGCCACTTTCTGCTGTGAGCATTTAGTGCTATAAATTTCCTTCTCAATACTGCTTTAGCTCTGTCCCAGAGATTCTGGCACGTTGTGTCTTTGTTCTCATTGGTTTCAAAAAACTTATTTATTTCTGCCTTAATTTCATTATTTACCCAGTAGTCATTCAGGAACAGGTTGTTCATTTTCCATGTGCAGTTTTGATTGAGTTTCTTAATCCTGAGTTCTAATTTGATTGCACTGTGGTCTGAGAGACTGTTGGTTATGATTTCCATTTTTTGCATTTGCTGAGGAGTGTTTTACTTCCATTTATGTGATCAATTTTAGAATAAGTGTGATGTGGTGCTGAGAAGAATGTATATTCTGTTGATTTGGCTTGGAGAGTTCTGTAGATGTCTATTAGGTCCTCTTGTTCCAGAGCTGAGTTCAAGTCCTTAATATCCTTGTTAATTTTCTGTCTCGATCTGATATTGACAGTGGGGTGTTAAAGTCTCCTACTGTTATTGTGTGGTAGTCTGAGTCTCTTTGCAGATCTCTAAGAACTTGCTTTATGAATCTGGGTGCTCCTGTTTTGGGTACATATATATTTAGGATAGTTAGCTCTTCTTGTTGCATTGATCTCTTTACCATTATGTAGTGGTCTTCTTTGTCTCTTTTGATCTTTGTTGGTTTAAAGTCTGTTTTATTAGAGACTAGGATTGCAACCCCTGCTTTTTGTTTGTTTGTTTGTTTGTTTTTTGCTTTCCATTTGCTTAGTAAATATTCCTCTCTTCCTTTATTTTGAGTCTATGTATGTCTCTGCACGTGATATGGGTCTCCTGAATACAGCACACAGATGGGTCTTGATTCTTTATTCAATTTGCCAGTCTGTGTCTTTTATTTGAGGCATTTAGCCCATTTACATTTAAGGTTAATATTGTTATGTGTGAATTTGATCCTGTCATTATAATGCTAGCTGGTTATTTTGCTCGTTAGTTGATGCAGTTTCTTCATAGTGTTGATGGTCTTTACAGTTTGGTATGCTTTTGCAGTGGCTGGTATTGGTTTTTCCTTTCCATATTTAGTGCTTCCTTCAGGACTTCTCGTAAGGCAGGCCTGGTGGTGACAAAATCTGTCAGCATTTGCTTGTCTGTAAAGGATTTTATTTCTCCTTCGTTTATGAAGCTTAGTCTGGTTGGATATGAATTTCTGGGTTGAAAATTCTTTTCTCTAAGAATGTTGAATATTGGCCCCCACTCTCTTCTGGTTTGTGGGGTTTCTGCTGAGAGATCCACTGTTAGTCTGATGGGCTTCCATTTGTGGGTAACCTGACCTTTCTCTCTGGCTGCCCTTAACATTTTTTCCTTCATTTCATCCTTGGTGAATCTGACAATTATGTGTCTTGGGGTTGCTCTTCTCGAGGAGTCTCTTTGTGGTGTTCTCTGTATTTCCCAAATTTGAATGTTGGCCTGTCTTGCTAGGTTGGGAAAGTTCTCCTGGATAATATCCTAAAGAATGTTTCCCAACTTGGTTCCATTCTCCCTGTGACTTTCAAGTACACCAATCAAACATAGGTTTGGTCTTTTCATATAGTCCCATATTTCTTGGAGCCTTTGTTCATTCCTTTTCATTATCTTTTCTCTAATCTTGTCTTCACGCTTTATTTCATTAAGTTGATCTACAATCTCTAATATCCTTTCTTCCACTTGATCAGTTCAGCTGTTGATACTTGTGTATGTTTCACAAAGTTCTTGTGCCGTGTTTTTCGGCTCCATCGGGTCATTTATGTTCTTCTCTAAACTGGTTATTCTAGTTAGCAATTCCTCTAACCTTTTTTCAAGGTTCTTAGTTTCCTTGCACTGGGTTAGAACATGCTCCTTTAGCTCAGAGGAGTTTGTTGTTATCCACCTTCTGAAGCCTACTTCTGTCAATTCATCAAAGTCATTCTCCATCCAGTTTGTTCTCTTGGAATTGTCAGCCTTTTTGTACTGGTTTTTCTTCATCTTCGTGGATTTATCTACCTTTGGTCTTTGATGTTGGTGACCTGCGGATGGGGTTTCTGTGTGGACGTCTTTTTTGTGGATGTTGATGCTATTCTTTTCTGTTTGTTAGTTTTCCTTCTAACAGGCCCTTCTGCTGCAGGTCTGCTGGAGTTTGCTGGAGGTCCACTCCAGACCCTATTTGCATGGGTATCACCAGTGGAGGCTGCAGAATAGCAAAGATTGCTGCCCGTTCCTTCCTCTGGAAGCTTCATCCCAGAGGGGGCACCTGCCAGATGCCAGCTGGAGCACTCCCGTATGAGACGTCTGTCAATCCCTGCTGGGAGATATCTCCCATTCAGGAGGCACGGAACTCAGGGACCCACTTGAGGAGGCGGTCTGTCCTTTAGCAGAGCTTGAGCGCTGTGCTGGGAGAGCTGCTGCTCTCTTCAGAGCTGGCAGGCAGGAACGTTTAAGTCTGCTGAAGTTGAGCCCACAGCCACCCCTTCCCCCAGGTGCTCAGTCCCAAGGAGATGGGAGTTTTATCTATAAGCCCCTGGCTGGGGCTGCTGCCTTTCTTTCAGAGATGCCCTGCCCAGAGAGGAGGAATCCAGAGAGGCAGTCTGGCTACAGCGACTTTGGGGAACTGCAGTGGGCTTTGCCCAGTTCAAACTTTCTGGCCGCTTTGTTTACACAGTGAGGGGAAAACTGTCTACTCACGCCTCAGTAATGGCAGACACCCCTCCCTTCACCAAGCTCGAGTGTCCCATGTCAACTTCAGACTGCTGTGCTGGCAGCAAGAATTTCAAGCCAGTAGATCTTAGCTTGCTGGGCTCCGTGGGTGTGGAATATGCTGAGCTAGACCACTTGCCTCCCTGGCTTCAGCCACCTTTCCAGGGGAGTGAACAGTTATGCCTTGCTGGCGTTCCAGGCAAAACTGGGGTACGAAAAAAATCTCCCGCACCTAGCTCAGTGTCTGCCCAAATGACCACCCAGTTTTGTGCTTGAAACCCAGGGCCCTGGTGGCATAGGCACCCAAGGGAATCTCCTGGTCTGCAGATTGCGAAGACTGTGGGAAAAGCGTAGTATCTGGGCCGGAGTGCACCGTTCCTCATGACACAGTCCCTCACGGCTTCCCTTGGCTAGGGGAGGGAGTTCCCCGACCCCTTGTGCTTCTTGGATGAGGCAACACCCCACCCTGCTTTGGCTTGCCCTCTGTGGGCTGCACCCACTGTCTAACCAGTCCCAATGAGATGCACCAGGTACCTCAGTTGGAAATGCAGAAATCACTCACCTTCTTCATTGATCTCACTGGGAGCTGCAGACCAGCGCTGTTCCTGTTTGGTCATCTTGCCAACCACCCTGAGATGTTGAATTTTATCACATGCTTTTTTTATCAGATGCTTTCTCTGCATCTATTAAGGTGATCATGTGGCTTTTGTTCTTCATTCTGTTGATGGAATGTTTCATGTTTATTGATTCGCATGCATTGAATCATCATCGCATCCCTGGGATAAATCCCACTTGACCATGGTGTATTATCTTTTTGATGTGATGTTTGATTGGTTTGCTAGTATTTCATTGAGGATTTTTGCATCTGTGATCGTCAGGGATGTTGTCCTGCAGTTTTGTTTTTTTGTTGAGTCAGGTTTTGGTATCAGGGTAATGCTGGCCTTACAGAATGAGTTAGAGAGAATTCCCTCCTCTTGAACTTTTTGGCATAGTTTGAGAAGTGATGTTAGTTCTTCTCTGTAAGTTGCATGGAGTTCTGCAGTGAAGCCAGCTGATTCTGGGCATTGTTTTGGTTTTGTTGGGAGACTTTATTACTGATTCAATCCCATTACTCATTACTGGCCTGTTCAGGTTTTCTATTTCTTCCTGATTCAGTCTTGGTAGGTTGTATGGGTCCTGGGATTTATCCATTTCTTCTAGGTTTTCCAGTTTATTAGCGTATAGTTGTTAATAATATTTCTATGGTCACTTCTTCCAATTTTTAGATTTGCTTTAATATGCAAGGACTTTTTCCTGAGGATGTATCTATGGTGTTGGTTGGGCAGGGCACTTTGACTTTGATTATGGGTACATTCAGTAGTGTAGTTTGTATAATTTCTTTAGCTATAAACAGCATCAACCATGTCTGTATTTTTCTTAGTGGCTCAGGGTGTAGTTGTTATAGAGGCTGTGGTGAAGTTTTGCTGGGCATGGGGACTCCAGGTGGATTAGTCCTTGTTTTCGAGTGGTGTCACCGGTGGGTGAAGCATGCCTGTCCTTTGACCCCAAGACAGTGTATTCATTAAGTTATATTTTTAAAATTTTATTTTTTAAAAAAATTTATTTTATGCTGCATGCATATACTTAAAGGCATAAGTACTTCTGTAGTAAATATGAGCTGTCAAGAATACCAGTTGTAAGTTATATCAGATTTGAATTAAAACAAAGATAATGATAGCACATATGTAATGTAAAACTTGACCTTTTCTATTTTTCCAATATTTTCAGATCTGGTAGCTCAGCGAGGAGAAAGATTGGAATTATTGATTGACAAAACAGAAAATCTCGTGGATTCTGTAAGTGTGGAATCTGATAATATTTTTCAGGATGTAAAGTGGAGAAAGTATGGATGATGGCTAACATAATTGGGAAATGCCTTGAATTCAAAAATTTGGGGTTTTTTTTTTTTTCCTTTCTCATTTCCATTATGTGATTACTTTGTAATAATGAGGATAACAGTGAGGCACAGAAAAAGAAAACATCATCCCCTAATAGCCATTAAGATAGCTTTGGTTTGGAAAACATACTTAGTATACAGAAACAATTTTCTAAAGGGATTGAGGCCTATATAATTTAGCACCTCAACTGCATGTACCAGTCTGTTCACTTTACAAATTTGTAAAACATGAAACAAATGTGCAAGGCATTTGTGACCCAATATGAATCCTGAAAACTGGATAATTCACTGTCTTGCTTATACTGATAGTTTCATCTTGCCTTGTATCAATCAAGAGACATGGATTGGAAAGGGCCAATAAATAAGCCTTAAAGGAGACAGTGTGTCCTTGTGAGTTGCTTATACTATGGTTCCATATGTCCTCACATTTTCAATGCAGTTACTGTGAATGAAAGTTTTAAGGAAAGATGACAGATGTATGGTGAACAGAAGGAGGACAGAGATCAGCTACGATTTGGGTCTACACAATTATAAATTTAAATGTACAGTACAGGTTTACACCTTGAAACAAAACAGTGATTGATTATATTCGTTGTGACTGACAGCTGGATTGTAGTGGTTAAGAACACAAGCTCTAGTATCAGGTTGCCTGGATTTGAATCCCACCTCTGCTACTTACTAGTTGTGTGACCCTAGGCAAATGACTTAACCTATTTGTGCCTCAGTCATCATCTTCTGTAAAATGAAGATGTACCCACTTCAGAGCATTTTAAGGATTAAATCAGATAATGCATGTAGAGTGCCTAACACAGTATTTGATACATAGTAAGAGCTATTTAAATGTTCGTCGTTATTGTTAATTTTACAGAGACATCTATTAGCAGCAGGTTTTAGGATATACGGTCTACTATCAGGTTTTCTAGGAGTTTATAAACAGTTTTTTCATCAAAGCATGTGGTAATTGGAGGAAGGATGGTACCATACAGGAAGTCAAAACACCTGGATTCTAGATCTCACTTTGTGACCCATTGCTGGGGGGGGGAAAGAAAACAGAGAAGTATCTGATTCTAGATCTGCAGAACAATATCTTTGATACTTCCAGACTGTCTCTTAGTTATTCTTAATTCTTATTACCCTGCTTAGCTGGAATAGTCTGTCTTTGACCAATACTAGTATAATCTGTACTTTCCAAATAAAAGTCTTAATTTTGTTGACTTCATGACTGAAAACAACAGAAGGTACTAATGAACTAACAGGTATCTCTCTTTATGGTAGAATAACATATATGCAGCAAATTGTATCAAGTGTACTACTTTTAAGTTATAGCTCAGTTATTTTTCATGTGTATCTATACCCTGTAACCACCACCCAGATCTAGATAGAAAACATTTCCAACACCCCAGAAGGCTGCCTCATACCCCTTCCAGTTAATAATCCCCAATAGATGTAATTATGTTTCTGACTTATATCACCATAGATAGTATTTTGCCTGTTCTTAAAATTTATTTGTCTCTGGCCTTTTTCACTCACCATTATGCCTGTGAGATTCATCCACTTTTTAAATTATAGTTATCACTTATTTTTTGTTGTTTTGTATTATTCCATTATACAAATCTACCACAATTTGTTTATCCGTTCTTCTCTGTGGGGCTTTATTTCTGGATTCTCTATTTTGTTCCGTTGGTCAGTTTGTCTACCTTTATGCCAGTGCCACGCAGTGTTGATTACTATAACTTTATAGAATTCTTGAAATTAAGTAGTGTAAGTCTTCCAACTATATTCTTGTCCAATATTGTCTTCACTCTTTTAGGTGCTTTGCATTTCCATGTATGTTTTAGAATAAGCTTGTTTTCCATCTCTCAACCCCACAACAATGTGTATCTTTGTGACTGCATTTAATATATAGGTCAATTTAGGGAACATTGGTATCTTGACAGTATAGAGTTTTTTGGTCCGTGAACATGACATGTCTCTGCTTTTGCTTAGGATTTAAACAGTTTTTCTCAGCAGTATTTTTTAGTTTTTGATGTACAGGTCTTGCACATATTTGTTAAATTTGCCCTTGAGAATATCATGCTTTTGTATTGTGTAACAAATTTGTAAATTTTGTTTTTAATTCTTTATTGCTAGTATATGGAAAGAAAGTTGGTTATTGTATATTGACCTTGTTTTTATCCTGCAATCTTAGAAAAATTCATTTACCAGTTCTGGTTACTGCTTTGTACATTGCTGCCTTTTATTTTCCTTGCCTTATTCTGGCTAGAACCTTCTACACAATACTGAATGCAAATGATAACAGTGAACATCCTTGCCTGTTGATCATCTAGTGGGGAAAAATTCTATATTTTTTGAAAAAAATAAATTCAGTTTTAAGTTTGTGGTTTACTGTAGATTTTTTTGTAGGTACCCTTTAATAGGTGGAAGAATTCCCTTTAATTCCTCATTTGAGAGTTATATTCATGATTTTATCAAATGCTTTTTCTCTATTTATTGAGATTTTTGTTTGGTTTTTGTCCTTTATTCAGTTAGTGTGGCAAATTACATTGCTTTTTGAATGTTAAACCAACTTTGTATTTCTGCAAGGTCATGACTTATTATCCTTCTTATATAACACTTTATTGGATTTGCTATTGTTTTGTTCAGGAATTTGGCATCTATGTTTATAATAGATACTGGTCTGTAATTTATTTTTGTTTTTAGGTTTTGGTATCAGGAATATGCTGGCCTCATTAAACAAGTTGGGAAATGTTAACCTCTGTCTTCTGAGTTTAGGTGCTATTGGTATTATCTGTCGTAGATGTTTCGAAGAATTTACTAGTAAAGCAGATTGGGCCTCGAGTTTTCTTCGTTAGAAAATTTAAAATCTGCCGTCTTGCTTTTTGTTTCCTATTTGTCCCACCTAGTCTTTGTTCCCTCTTTTTTCTGCCTTCCGTTGGATTTAGTACATTGTTATTCCATTATGTCTCCTTTGTCAGTTTATTAGCTATAGCTCCATTTTGTCATTTTCTGATTGCTTTAGGGTTTACAGTACGTCTTTGATATATAATCTCCCTTAAAGTGGCATTTTTCCACTTCATGAAGAGATAAGAACATTGTAATAGTATACTTCTATCTGTTTCTTCTTAGCCTTTATGCTATTGTTGACATATTTTTATTTACACTTATATTAAAAACTTCAGAATACATTGTTAACTTTTTTGTTTAAAGAGTTATCCTTTAAAGAGATTTAAATAATAAGGGAAGTCTCTACTATTTACCTATGTATCTACATAGGTGCTCTTAATTCTTTTGTGTAGGCCGAGTTTCTATCTGATGTTATTTTCTTTCTGCCTGTATGCTTTAATTTAACATCTAATCTTCCATTGTAGTTCAAGTGTGTAGGTCTACTGGAAATGAATTATTTCAGGTTTGATATGTCTGAAAAGTTTTTATTTCACTTCCTTTTCTTTTGAAAGATATTTTCACTGAGTATAGAATTCTAGGTCAGTGATTTTTTTTTTCTTTTAATACTTGGTGAACGGTGGTTCATCACTGTCTTTTACATTGTTTCTGACAAGAATTCTGCTGTCATTCTTACATACATAAAGTGTATTTTTTTTTTCTTCTGGATACTTTAAAGATTTTCTCTTTATCATTGGTTTTAAGAAATTTAATTATAATATATATGCCTTGATATATATTTCTTTATGTTTCTTTGGCTTTGAGTTTGCTGTAGTTTTAATGAAATTATGAAAATCTTTAGCTCTTTCTACGCTTCCAGTTACATCTATATTAAGCCACTTGAAGCTGTCCCACAGCTCACTGATGCTTTGTTCATTTTTCAGTCTTATTTCCACTGTGTTTCATTTTTTTTTAAATAGTTTCTATTGCTATGTCTTCAAGTTTACTTATCTTTTCTTCTGCAGTTTGCAATCTGCTGTTTCATGTTTTATCTTTACAAGTTTGTTTTGGATCTTTTTTATATCTTCCATGTGTCTCCTTAACATGTGCATACTTTCCTCTACCTTCTTGAGTATACGAAGTGTATTTATAATTGACGTGCTTATTCTACTTACATGTAATGCAAATTTTGATAGTTAGGTGTAAGTATCTTGCTCTTTGTTTTTTATTTGCCCCATCCCCATCCTCTTCTTTTTTATTTTGATTGCTCAGGTACTTTTTAAATTTTTTTTTTTAAAACCATCTCTATTTGTTTTTTAACACCTCTATTGAGAAATAACTCACAGACCATACAAACTGCCCATTTAAAGGGTACACTTCAGTGGAATTTAGTATATTACATTATTAAAATTGTGGTAAAATATGTATAACATAAAATTTTGCCATTTTAACCTTTTTAAAGTGCACAATTCAGTGGTGTTAATTACATCCACAATGTTGTGTAACCATCACTACTACCTATTTCCAAAACTTTTTTTATCACCCCCTAACAAAAACTCTGTAACCACTAAGTAATAATAACTCCCCATTCTCCTTACTCTCAGTCCCTGGTAACTCTAATCTACTTTCTGTCTCTGTGAATTTGCCTGTTCTAGATATGTCATATAAGTGGGATCATACAAAATTTGCCCTTTTGTGTCTGGCTTATTTCACTAAGCATAATACTTTATTGCTTAAAAAAAAAATGCTAACAATCACCTGAGCCTTCAGTGAGTCTTAATCTTTTTTTTGCTGGGTGGAGGGTCTCACCTTGATGTTAATGGCTACTGACTGATCGATCAGGCTGGTGGTTGCTGAAGGTTGTGGTGGCTGTGGCAATTTCTTAAAATAAGACAACAGTAAAGTTTACCACATTGATTGACTCTTTCACAAAAGATTTCTCTGTAGTATGTGTTGCTGTTTGATAGCAATTTACCGACAATAGGACTTCTTTCAGAATTGAAGTGAGTCCTCTCAAATCCTGCTACAGCTGAGTTGATGTAATTTTCTAAATTTTTGTTGTCATTTCAACAGTGTTCACAGCATCTTCACCAGGAGTAGTTGCCATCTCAATGAGTAGTTGCCATCTCATTTTCCTTGCCCATGCATAAGAAACAACTCCTCATTCATTAAAGTTTTATAAGAAACTGCAGCAGTTCAGTCATGTCTTCAGGCTCTAGTTCTAATTCTAGTTCTCTTCTGTTTCTACCACATGTGCAGTTACTTGCTCCACTGAAGTCTTGAACCCCTCAAAATCATTTGTGAGGGTTGTAATCAGCTTCTTGCAAACACCTGTTAATGTTTATATTTTGACTTCCTCCCACGAATCATGAATGTTTTTAATGGCATCTAGAATGACGAATCCTTTCTAGAAAGTCTTCACTTTACTTTGCCCAGATCTATCAGAGGAATCATTATCTATGGCAGCTATACTAAATGTTTTTCTTAAATAATAAGACTTGAAAGTTGAAATCACTCCTTGATTCATGGGCAGCAGAATGGATGTTGTATTAGCAGGTGTGAACCCCGAAAGTCTGAGACAGGTCTCAGTCGATTTAGAAAGTTTATTTTGCCAAAGTTGAGAGTGCACACCCGTGACACAGCCTCAGGAAGTCCTGACAACATGTGCCCAAGGTGGTCAGAGCCCAGTTTGGTTTTATGCATTCTAGGGAGACATGAGACATCAGTCAACATATGCAAGATGAACATTGGTTCAGCCTGGAAAGGCGGGACAACGCGAAGCAAAGGCAGGAAGACTCGAAGTGGGGAAGGGGCTTCCAGGTCTTAGATAGGTAAGAGACAAATGGTTGTATTCTTTTGAGTTTCTGATGAACCTCTCCAAAGGAGGCAATCAGGTATGCATTTATCTCAATGAGCAGAAAGGTGACTTTGAATAGAATGGGAGGCAGGTTGGCCATAAGCAGTTCCCAGCTTGACTTTTCCCTTTAGCTTAGTGATTTGGGGGCCCCAAGATTTATTTTCCTTTCACACAGGCATGAAACCAATATTTATCTCCTCATATGTCTCCATCAGAGCTCTTGAGTGACTAGGTTCATTGTCAATGAGCAGGAATACTTTGAAAGGAATCTTTTCTTTTTGAGCAGCAGATCTCCACAGATCTTCTGTACACCATCCTGTAAACAGATGTGCTATCTTCCAGGTTTGTTGTTCCATTTCAAGAGCACAGGCAGAGTAGATTTAGCATAATTCTTAAGGACCCTAGATTTTCAGAATGGTAAATTACCATTGGCTTCAGCTTAGTCATCAGCTGCATTGGTCCCTAATAAAAGTCAGCTTATCCTTTGAAGCTTTGAAGCCAGGTATTGGCTTCTCTCTATGAAAGTCCTAGATGGCATCTTCTTCCAAAAGAACGGTGTTTTGTTTACATTGAAAACAATCTGTTGTTTAGTATAGCCACCTCTATCAATCTGAGCTAGGTCTCCTGGATAACTTACTGTGGCTTCTCTGTCAGCACTTGCTGTTTCACCTTGTACTTTCATGTTATAGAGGTGGCTTCTTTCCTTAAACCTCATGAACCAACTTCTGCTAGCTTTAAACTTTTCTTCTGCACCTTCCTCGCCTCTCTCAGCCTTCATAGAGTTGAAGAGTTAGGGCCTTGCTCTGGATTAGGCTTTGGCCTAAGGAAATGTTATGGCTGGTTTAATCTTCTATCCAGACCCCTGAAACATTCTCCATGTCAGCAGTAAGGCTGTTTTGCTTTCTTTTTTTTGTTTTTTTTTGTTGTTGTTGTTTGTTTGTTTTTGAGACGGAGACTCGCTCTATCGCCCAGGCTGGAGTGCTGTGGCCGGATCTCAGCTCACTGCAAGCTCCACCTCCCGGGTTTATGCCATTCTCCTGCCTCAGCCTCCCAAGTAGCTGGGACTACAGGCGCCCACCACCTCGCCCGGCTAGTTTTTTGTATTTTTTTTTTAGTAGAGACAGGGTTTCACCGTGTTAGCCAGGATGGTCTCGATCTCCTGACCCCGTGATCCGCCTGTCTCGGCCTCCCAAAGTGCTGGGATTACAGGCTTGAGCCACTGCGCCTGGCCTGTTTTGCTTTCTTATGTGTGTGTTCACTAGAGTAGCACTCCTAATTTCCTTCAAGAACTGTTCCTTTGCATTCACAACTTGGTTAACTGTTTGTCACAGGACACCTAACTTTAGACCCATCTCAGCTTTCAACATGCCTTACTCACTAAGCTTAATTATTTTTATCTTTTGATTTAAAGCAAGGGATGTGTGACTTTTCCTTTCACTTGAATTCATAGATGTCATTGTAAGGTTATTAATTGGCCAAATTTCAATATTGTGTCTCGGCAAATAGGGAGGCCTGAGACAGAGAGAGATAAGAGAATAGCTGGTCAGTGGAACAGTTAGAACACACAGCATTTATCAGTTAGCTCCGTCATCTTATATAGGCACAGTTTATGGCACCCTAAAACAATCACAATAGTAACATCAAAAGGTCACAGATCGTCATAACAGGTAGAATGAAAATAATGAAAAGTTTGAAATGTTATGAGAAGTACCAAAACGCAGACATGAAGTGACCACATGCTGTTAGAAAAATGGTGCTGCCGCATGTCCTCACTCATAAGTGGGAGCCGAACAGTGAGAACACATGGACACACGGAGGGCAACATCACACACTGGGGCCTGTCGGGGAGTCGGGGGCTAGGGGAGGGAGAGCATTAGGAGAAATATCTAATGTAGATGACGGGTTGATGGGTGCAGCAAACCACCATGGCACATATATACCTATATAAGAAACCTGCATGTTCTGCACATGTATCCCAGAACTTAATAATAATAATAATAATAATAATAAAAAGAAACAAAAAGTACAGGCCAAGCAGAAAAAAACACCAGAAAAATGGTGCTGATAGTCTCATCATGGGGTTTCCACAGACCTTTGATTTGAAAAAAAAAAAAAACAAAAAAACACCAGTATCCATGAAGTGCGATAATGTGAAGTACAATAAAAGGAGATAGGCCTGCAATTCTTTCGTTGTTCTTTATTGTTTTCTGCAGTTCTGTTTCCATGTACGATTTTTTTTGCTTCAAACTGAAGAAGTTCTTTTATTGTTTGTTACAATGTTGATCCTGATGAGAGATTCTCTAAGCTTTTGTCTGAAAATCTGTTTCATCATTTTTTTGAAGAATACTTTATAGTTTTTTAGTTTTTCACAATGTCAATTAAAAAAATTTTTAGTGCTTTAAAAATGCCATTCCATTTTTTTTTTGGCTTTCATATGTTCTTGGAGAGATTGTCATCTCTCTTAGTCTTATTTGAAAAATAATGATTCTTACCCCACCTTTGGCTGTTTTTGGTATTGTTATTGTTGTTGTTTGTTTTGTTTTTTTAAGACAGAGTCTCTCTCTGTCACCCAGGCTGGAGTGCAGGGGCATGATCATGGCTTACTGCTGCCTCCACCTCCTGGGCTCAAGTGATCCTCCTGCCTTGCCTCAGCCACCCAAGTAGGACCACAGGCATACGCCATCACACTTAGCTAATTTTTAAAATTTTTCTTAGAGACAGGGGTCTCCCTATGTTGCTCTGGCTGGTCTCAAACTCCCAGGCTCAAGTGATCCTCCCACCTTGGCTTCCCAAAGTGCTGGAAATATAGGCATGAGCCACCACACCTGGCCCCCTTTGGCTGGTTTTAAGAGTGTCTTTTTATATTTTGTTTTCAACTTTTTATATATGGTTATTAGCTTTCTGTGGCTGCTATCACAAATTATCACAAATCTGGTGCCTTAAAACAACAAAAATTTATTTTCTCCCACTACTGGATTTCAGAAGTTCAAAATTAGTTTAACTGGGCTGAAATTAAGATGTTAGCAGGGCTACACTCCTTCCAGAGGCTCTAGGAGAGCCTCTTCCAACTTCAGGTGGCTGCCAGTATTTCTTGACTTGTGGCTGTATCATTGTAGTCTCTGCCTCCATGTTCACACTACCTTCTCCTTTGCATGTGTGTCAAGTCTTCATCTACTTTCCTTCTATAGAGACATTTGTGATGTCATTTAGGGCTCATATGTATAATCCAGGATACGCTGTTCATCTCAAGATTCTTGACATAATCACATCTGTAAAGAGCCCTTTTCCAGATAATATCACATATGTCACATTAACAGGGATTAGGACATGGGCATATCTTAGGGCAACATCTAACAATTGTTCTTTATAGGTGAACTTGGTTTAAACAGGTGGTTTGTCAGTGTTCAGGTGTTGACCTGAGGATGGTGGAGGAATCTCCATTACAACCTGTTGAATCACACAACTATGTTCGGATTTATTAGTTTCATTCCTCACTGCTTGTTCTCATCTACATCATCTTCCTCTTTCTTGAATTATGTATTGTGAATTAGTCTTTGTAGTATATCCTCACACATTTTCTTCATATGAGTTTGTGGGTGATAATCCCTTCAAGAACAAAAGCGTTAGTTTGGTCTCATATTTGAACAATGTTTTGACTGGTGTAGAAGTCTAGGGTTAAGATCATTTTCTCTCAGAATTCTCTGAATATTGCCGCATTTCAGTGCATGAAGAGTTTAGGCATCTAAGAAGTTCAACAACTATATAGCTTACACGTTTTTTATTTGGGCCAAGTTTGAGGACTGCAACCCAGAAGCATAGATTGAAGTTGCTCTGAATATGTGTTCTAATTAGCAGCCGTTACAAGTAGGTTTTTAAAGGAAAAAAGGAGAGGAAGTATCTAATTTGTTTACCAAGAATTTACATTAAAATAACATAAGCTATGGATTGGCTATACATTGTCCTTTTTATCACAGATTCCAGGAACATGAAGATAATGGTTGAGGGGGCTAGTCAGCAACAAAATGCCTTTAAACAGTTGCCCCTCTGGGCATTGTGTGGGGGGTGTGACTGAAGTCCCCATACTCATGTCTTCTGGGCCTGATAAATTTTATATACCTCACATAGCTCAGGCTGCTCTGAGCTGTTTTTCTTTTCTCATTTCCCCCTTTTGATCAAAATTTTTCTCTTCTGAAAGCATTGATGATTAGCATTTTAGATGTAAGTGTATCCCATGTCACTGGGGAGGCTTATTCCCAGATATTCTTGTCCCATGTTGGATGGAAAGAGGTTAAAAAGGTACTATGGCTTAAAGAACTTAATGAGGTCTCAAGGCTAAATTGATTGGCAACACAGAGGGGCAGAGCAACAGGATCTCAGTCAAGCCATCCACTCGTGATGGAGCCATGGCATGAACAACTGTACAGTTTACTCAAGTCCACCCTCACTTATGACACCAACTGCAAGTTTGGGGATTTCCCAAACCACTCTCAGATTTGATAGTTCATTAGAAGGATTTATAATACTCCATGCACACTGTTATACTCACAGTTATGGTTTATTACAGGCAAATTTTACATAGTAAGACCAGCCAAGGGAAAAAGTGCATAGGGTGGAGTTTGGGAAGATACCAAATGTAGAACTTCTGTTGTCCTCTTCCCATGGAGTCAGGACACATTACTCTCTTGGCATCAATGTGTGACAAAATGTACAGAGCGTTGCCCAACAGGGAAGCTTACCCAAGCCTTAGTGTTCAGAGTTTTATTGGGGTTTTATTATGTAGGCATTATTGACTGACTGCCCTCTGGCTTGATCTCAATCTCCAGCTCCACTGGCTGTGATCCACAGCCTCCTAAATCACATAGTTATTTTTTTCTGGAGTGTCTTTTCCGCCACCCTAAATCACATTGTTACTATCTAGATTACAATCAATTAGAAAAATAAATCAAGGCTGTGCATGGTGGCTCATACCTATAATCCTAATATGTCGGGAGACCAAAGCCAAAAGATCTCTAAAATCCAGAAGTTCAAGACCAGCCTGGGCAACAAAGTGAGACCTTATCTCTACAAAACCAAAAAAAAAAAAAATTAGGTATGATGGGGTGTGCCTCTAGTCCTAGCTACTTGGGAGGCTGAAGATGGAGAATTGCTTGAACCCAGGAATTCAGAGCTGCAGAGAGCTATGATCACACCACTGCACTCCAGGCTGGGTTACAGAGGGGTGACCTCCATCTCAAAATAATAAAATAAATTTTTTTAAAAATCCCATTTATGATAGCATCAAAAAGAGTAAAATATGAATATATTTTAACCAAGGATGTAAAAAAATGTGCACACTGATGAAAGAAATTGAAGAAGACACAAATCAATGGAAAGATATTCTATGTTTGAATCAATATTATTAAAATGTTCATACTGCCCAAAGCAATACACAGATTCAACACAATCCCTATTGAAATTCCAGTGGCATTTTTCACAGAATAGAAAAAACAATTCTAAAATGTGGATGAAACTAGAAGACATTATATTAAGTGAAATATACCAGATACGGATGGACAAATACTGTATGATTTCACTTATATATGGGATCTAAGAAAAATGTTGATTTCAGAAAAGCAGAGAGAGAACAGTGGTTGCCAGGGGGTGGGAGACATGGAGAGATGTTGGTCAAAGTGTATAAGCTTACAGTTATAAGATGAATAAGTTCTGGATATTGGACATACAGCATGGCAACTATAGTTAATAATAATGTATTGAATATTTGAAATATGCTATAAGAATAGATCCTAAGCATTCTCACCATACACCCAAACGAGTAACTATATGAGGTGATGGATATTTTAGTTAGCTTGATTGTGGTAATCATTTCATGACGTATACATGTATCAGAATATCACATTGTATACCTTGAATCTATACCATTTTTATTTGCCAATTATACTTCAAGGCAGAAAAAAATAAAATTAGAGTAGAAAAAAAAGCTCGGAGTTCTGAAATGTTACTAAAAGTGTAACATTTGCCTTTTTTCAATATTCTTGCCACATGGTAGGTAGATCCTTTTAGTCTGAAGATTCAAGTGTTTCTTATTTGTGGGATATTTTCTTCAGTTAGTCCTTTGATTATTGATCTTTCTCTTTTGGTTGTATTCTCTCCTGTGACTGCTAATAGGTGCCTAAATCAGTACCAGGCACATAATAAGCACATGTTAAATATCTGTTGATTTTATAAATTGATCCTGGATTTGCTTGATCAGTTTTCCAGGTATCTTACATCATCTTTCATGATTTACAACCTAGACATTTTGCTCTGTTTTCAGAGCAGTTTTTTTGAATTGCTACTGCAGAAGCTGCTTTTGTTCATTTATGTTCTGCTTTTAAAAAATTATGCCAGTCATTTTATTAAAATGTAGTTTTTGGAATATTGTCTTATGTTATCTAATTTTTTTATGACCTCTGATGACTTTGTGTGAAATTAGTGCAATTATGTCTTGTATCTGAGGATACTTATTAGACATTTTTTATTACTATTATTCTATCTTGTTTCCCATATTAACTTAGTTCCATTAAGGACTGTTTGCCCCCATTCCTTTTTTTTGTCTCCACACTTTAAGCACTATTTCTTCTCAAAAGTTCTTGTCCATATGTATATTCTATTCAACATATATATTTAGCTCTAGATGTAATCAGTTTTGGTCTGTGCCTCCAGGTGGCATCCTGTGCACTCTTCATCAAGTGAAACCCAAAGGCTGGTGCCCCTGTCAGTTGTTCTACCGCAGAGACTGTGGAATATGTGGTTGGAGATTAATCTACGGTTAAGGGAGTGGTTTTCTTTAAAACCAGTATGTTGAAGTATGATATACATAAGTGTGTCAACTGTGAGCATACAACTTGTATTTTCACAAAGCAAACATACCATGTAGAACCAACACCCAGATTAAGAACTACAGCATGAACAGTACCCCAGAAGCTCCCTTTTGCCTTCTTTTAGTCACTACTCCCCTCCAAAGGTGGCCACTGTCCTGATTTCTCCCACATAGATTAATAAAATACAGCAGGGGCCTAGAGTGGTGGCACACACCTATAGTCCCAGCTACTCGGGAGGCTGAGGTGGGAGGATCGTTGGAGCCCAGGAGGTCGAAGCTGCAGTGAGTCGTAATTGTGCCACGGCACTCCAGCTGGGGCGACAGAGCAAGACCCTGTCTCAAAATAAATAATAAAATATAGCAGGTACTCTGTTTTTGTCAAGTTTCTATTGCTCAAAATGATGTTTATGAGATTCATCTGTGGTAAATTGTGTAAATGTAGTAGTAGATTGTGAATTGTCATTGCTGTATTGTATACCATGTTATGACTCTCCTACAATTTATTTATGCATTGTACAGTTGATGGGCATTTGGGTGGTTTCCAGTTTAAGGTATGAAACGTAGTGCTGTCCAGAACATTTTTGTATATGTCTTTTGGTGAATTTGTGCATAAATCTGTTGGGTACATACCCAGAGTGGAATTGCTGGATTATTAGGGAGTTTTGTTGTTTGGTTGATTGGTTGCCTTTTTGTTTTAAACTCCTTGTATCCTGGTGGGAATCGTTCGGTAGATACTGAGAAATTGATGAGGCAAAAGAAAATGGATAGCAGAAGGAATGATGTTCTATGGGTTTTGGCCCTCACAAAAGTAAATACATATCTTCCTACGGAAATCAAACAGGTTTTTATGGCTCAAAGCCCCAGAATTATACTGGGCAGAATAGGCAAATGTGCTTGTAGTCAGCTGGCTTTAAAGGAGCCTTTCTTATTGGAAGTATAGAGAGGAAAATGCTTTTCCACTAGGGGAAGAACCACTTCTCGTGCTCAACATCATGTGTGTTGCTGCAGTGGAGAAGAAAAAAGAGGGAAACCTTTTAACTGGGCTCATACTGCTTATGATAGGCCTGGCAGAGTCTTGCTTTTGGCAGCTATTGAGTATGAATGGCCGGTCTCTACTTTAAAGAGAGATCGTTGGACTTAAACAGAATTAATGGAAGTAAAATGTTCGCAGGTTGTTCTTGCAAATCATTCATGTAATCAGTGCCAGGGGTTAAACAATTCTTGTCTCTTTTCTAGTCTGTCACCTTCAAAACTACCAGCAGAAATCTTGCTCGAGCCATGTGTATGAAGAACCTCAAGCTCACGATCATTATCATCATCGTATCAATTGTAAGTTTTTGTCCTTTTAGTGTACGGCTGTATTTTTCAGTCTCTAAGAAATTAGGTACTAGAATTCTCTCTCAATGATTAACACTCTGAAATGAGCTACATAAGTCTTTTAATAGTGAAACACATGACCAGGCAGTGGCTTTCCTATGAAGTCACATAGGAAATATCTCTACTTAAACCCCTCCTTCCTATTGAGAATTACTATATATAAAGAGACATATAAAACTGACATCACAGAAATGTAGTTATTTTACATAAAGACGTTTCTGTTTATATGTAATGGGTTTATTGTTTCTATTTTTAGATTAATTATGTATTTTTAAAGTTTTAATTTCTAATATGGCAAATGCTGATAATTATAATCCCCCTTAAACAAGAACTCTTGAAGTCCTCAGTAATTTTTGAGTGTGTAAAGAGGTCCTACACCACAACTTTAAAAACTATTGCTAACGGGTAGGGGGGTGCTTTACCCTGTTCATAGTCAGATAAAGTTGCCTTTCCTCCCCATCCTCCAGTCATGTCCAGAAGCCCAAAGTTACCTCCAAGCAGATACCTCTGACCCTACATCTCCTCGATGTTTAACACAGTTTAAGGGTCCTCTGCCTTAGACAGTTGGATTTATCTAAAAGAGAAGAGCAGTCATAGATCTGTAGATTTTATACTGGTAGTAATTGTCATGGCCTTAAATGGTTCCTTGCTCAGGCTTCTCTTTCTAACATCGCATTTTAGGCTCCTGAGCTTCACTTCTTATTGTTTGGTCTGGGAGTTTAGGTTGATTTGTGCAGCTGAATTTTTGTTAAATTCAGAATGTCTTTACTGATTACTTACTACATGCAGAGCACAGCTCTAAATGCAATATCAATCTTTGCCAAAAGGTGTTGTCACCTAACGAGATGTACTTCAGCTTGAAAAATCCTTATATTACAGCTGTGACAAATAGTCAACTTTACATCAAGTTGGTAAACTTTACATTTGTTTCTTGTGTATGTGTGAATATGATGTCAGAAGTTCAACCTATTCATTAATAAACAGAATCTGCTGTAATCTGCCCCCCAACCCTGACCATATTTACAGTTCCCTACAAGGCAAATGCTTTGCTCACTTTTGGAGCAAAGGGTATGCAATTCATAAATGCATCCTTTTCCAAGCTTGCAAGTAATGAAATCAGTCGCTTAAAGTTCTCAAGAAGTTGCAATTTAAAGCCAAATAAAGCCAGGCATAGTGGCTTATTCCTGTAATCTCAGAACTTCGGGAAGCTGAGGCGGGAGGATTGCTTGAGGCCAGGAGTTTGAAGCCATCCTGGTCAACATAGTGACACCCTATCTCTACAAAAATAAAAAATAAAACTAAAGCAAAATAAAGTGACTAATGCAGTGAACCTAATGTTTAAAATCTGTTTTTTTGTAATATAATAATGTGAACAAGTAATGACTATTTTATAATTTAAAATTATAATCTAAAATTAAAAAGCAAACACATCTGTAATAGCACCAGTGTTTTTGCAGTATTACTTACATCATCTGCTTTTCTTTGTTTTGGTCATCGTAGTTATTGTGTCATTATCCGCTAAACAGTTCATAGCAGTATTCTTTCCCATAAGTGATATAGATGAAAGCCTTCTACTCAGGCTTTTAAAATATATTCTTGTATCAATCACAAATTAAGTTCATGTGTAAAACCTAAAAATATAATTAATGAAATCATAGTTTATGAGAATTATGCTGATTTGTGATTTTTTTATGACTTGTTAATCACACATCAGTGACTGTTGCTCATGTAGCCTTGATTCTGCCGAGTTACCAGTGAAGAGCAACAACCCCACTGCTTTCGCTCCCACTGAAGGAAACGCTAGAATTCAAGTGGGTGTGAGTTATACCAAAAAGGACAATTTTTTTTTTTTTGAGACGGAGTCTCGCTCTGCCGCCCAGGCTGGAGTGCAGTGGCCGGATCTCAGCTCACTGCAAGCTCCGCCTCCCGGGTTTATGCCATTCTCCTGCCTCAGCCTCCCGAGTAGCTGGGACTACAGGCGCCCGCCACCTCGCCCGGCTAGTTTTTTGTATTTTTCAGTAGGGACGGGGTTTCACCATGTTAGCCAGGATGGTCTCAATCTCCTGACCTCGTGATCCGCCCGTCTCGGCCTCCCAAAGTGCTGGGATTACAGGCTTGAGCCACTGCGCCCGGCCACCAAAAAGGACCATTTTAACTACACTTCTGTCTTGGAAAATACTTGATTAGTGTGTTCCATTACTACATAACTGCTACTCTAATGGAATCAGAAGCATTTCTTAATAAGGTTCTACTTTCCTATATATATTATTTAGAATAACATGATGGATTCAAGAAAATAAAATTGCCCTCCTCCTCCCTCCAGGTGTTCATCTATATCATTGTCTCACCTCTCTGTGGTGGATTTACATGGCCCAGCTGTGTGAAGAAATAAGAAAGAAAAAGTTATCATTAACCATGGATATGAGAGAACAAGGAGTTAAAAGCAATCCATGTGACTCAAGCCTTTCACATACTGACAGATGGTATCTGCCAGTCTCTTCAACCCTCTTCTCACTTTTTAAAATCTTGTTCCATGCCTCCAGGTTTATCTTTGTCTTATCAACCAGTTTATTCCCATGAACTTCAGATCGAACCATTCATTGCAGCAGTAGCCTTAAAAAGGCCTTTGTTTATTTCTTTGGTTTGTTTACTAGTGTCATCTATTTAGAGCAACATTTTTGTTTTTAATTGCACAAAGCTGTTGCCACTAGTCTTATGAGCTATCTACTAAAACTGTGGAGGAATTTTGTATGTGCACACAAAAGTATTCAAGAGACAGTACTGCTAACATCTCATCTTAATGTCTTTTGTTATTGAGAAGTTTTAGGTGCTTCAAAACAATATAAACGGATAATAGTTGTGATTTGGGGAATTGTAATGATGTTGGTGCTGCTTGCTTCTAAGAGCTCAGACAAAGTATGAAACATTCTTATTTCAGTTAGAAATGTTCAGATGGGGAGCATTTTGCATTTTGCTAGCCCATTAGAAGCACACAGAATTATCCTTGTTCTCCTAATATTCCCTTTCAGGAATAAAGTTCAGTGTGCTGATCATTCACAATACAGTGGATAGCTTGATATCTTCTGTTTTCCCATTGCAGTTGATTTGAGAAGATGAAGGTTTAAATATTGTTGAAGGTTGCAGTTTTTTAAATGTGTTCCTCCTCCTTCTGTGAATATTTAGGGAAATCATGTCACTAATAGAATATGTAGTAGAGGGAGTGGGGAGGTAAATTCCTCTGACTTGCCAAAGAAAAAGAAGGGAACCACAATGGATGTGCTAGCATTTTAGCTGTGCAAAGGGGAGGTAGTGTGGGAAAAGTGTTTCCATTTTTGGAAAAGGCCAAACCGAATACGGTCAGCAGTCAACTCTAGGGTTTGGGCTTGACTCCTGTTGAATAATAGTTTGAGCATTCTTTGTGGTTTAATAAATTCTTAAATCTGCCTAGTTTTGATGAATTCTTTTGTGAAACTTGAAAGAGAATAGACAGTATGACATATAGAATTAATACAAAACAGTTTAACAACCATTTAACTGCAGTGTAAGAAAATTGGACTGTAATCATATCGCTACTGGCATCTGTTATCTAGTATGCATTTCTGGTGTGTATCTGAAAGGAAGACATTTTTCTACCCTAGATCCAGTTGCATTTATTTATCAATAAGTGCCATTAAATTGAAAGTATATTACATTTTACACTTTCTCAATGAATGAACAAATTAGTCTGTAGAATCTAGCCACCTGTTTGTTTAGCCTAGTCATGTGCCTTGAACATATATGTGTCCCATAATCTAGCTCATGGTACCTGTTCTTCCATCCAAACCTTTCAATTCATGCTATCTCATTCATTTATTTGACATATATCTGAGGCCCACTTGAACTCTTTTCTTGTTTATCTAGCATAGCACAAATGTTTCTCCAGTCTTCTTTATCAACCCTAATGCCTCTTAATTGCATCAGCATTTCCTATTGGAAAATACATCTGTTCCAGAAAAACATTTGGCATTCCTGAATAATTTCCAAATGTTTTTAATCCAAAGAAAAAGGTTTCAAGCTTATTTCCCTTTCTTATACACACCTGAATAAAATTGATGTGCATGTTTTAGGGATCAATAACCTAACTGTTCCTTGGTCTATTTATGTATAAGAATGCTTTTTAAAGCACATGTCTTGTTTTAAATGACGCACAAACTGAAGACGTGAATAAAATTTAAGAGTAATACAATGATTTGCTTGTTTTAGAAGTTCTTTCCGGAACCTAATTTCTTCTGATGACATTTGCCATTGTGTACAGAACAAAAGTATTTTACTTATGCCGAAAATATATTAAAAAGTGTTACCTGGAGACTTTCAGTAAAGATCTATAGCATAGTCTCAGGTGTGTAGAATTTCTTCAAAAGACACAAATGAACTTAAAAAATATATAGCCCACGCTGAAACCAATGAAAGATTCTGAAATGATCACACAGCCTTCACAATGATTGTTGTGAGCCCATGATTTAGATAGATCTGAAAAAGAGCCCCAGGGATTGTCATCCAGTTTAGCACAATTCTGAAAAGTCTTTCTATCTAAAGTGAAATGACTGGTTCTGAAAGAGACTCAAAGGGAAGGCATAATGGTGGGAGGGAATAATTCATTATAGCAAACAGGGTTACCTAAGCAGAAATAAAAGAAAAGCGGGCACAAATCAAATATACAAATAGATAGGTCACAACAAAATAATCAGTCACTTGGGACCTCTGAACGTAAGGTGGCTAAAGTCAGGTATAGAATATGTCTTTGTTACAGGCTGCAGTAACTTAAAAACAGCCTATTTAAGTTCTCCCTTGGCTTTATCCAGATTTCAACTGAAGTATGCATTCTGTAAAACACACTTAGAGAAAAATAAAAGATGGTTATTTATTTGGTTATGAATAAAGGAAGAAGTGACACCAACTATTTCTCTTCAAACCCGTGGCAAAGGCCGGGCGCAGTGGCTCAAGCCTGTAATCCCAGCACTTTGGGAGGCCGAGACGGAGGGATCACGAGGTCAGGAGATCGAGACCATCCTGGCTAACACGGTGAAACCCCGTCTCTACTAAAAAATACAAAAAACTAGCCAGGCGAGGTGGTGGGCGCCTGTAGTCCCAGCTACTCGGGAGGCTGAGGCAGGAGAATGGCGTGAACCCAGGAGGCGGAGTTTGCAGTGAGCCAAGATCGCGCCACTGTACTCCAGCCTGGGTGACAGAGCGAGACTCCGTCTCAAAAAAATAAATAAATAAAACCCGTGGCAAAAAAAAAAAAAAGGTAGTGTCACAGTCCAAAAGTTTCCTTAATAGTGAAGGTAGGTGCCTTTAGATAATGGTTTCTTCTTGCTTGACTCTGTTGGTATCTATCTTTTCTGGCCTCAAGATAGACAAAGATACTGGGTTGCTTCCCAGGGTATCTTGATGGAAATGAATGTAAGAACTATAACAGCAGCACCCTAGACCCTACCAAAGTGTTCTGCATTAGAAGCAAGTCTATTTCTTGCAATGCCATCTTCTCAAGTATAATAAACAGGGTGGAAGTAGTGGTTGTGGTTGCCGCGTATATCAGTGTAAATCCAGTGAAGACAGCAGGGCCAAGACAAGTGTTTGGGAAACAGAGTTTAATACAGGATTCAAGGTTACACAAATGTGTGACAAACTGGGAAGTGAAGATCTGGAAGGCAGGTACCAGAAGATCAGAAGAACAGTCCTAGCACTTTCACTTGAGGCATTGACATAGGCGGGCAGGTCAGAACTTGCTGGAAAACCTAAGAATCTCTGTATGTCTGCTCGCTGATATGGTTTTGCTGTGTCCCCACCCAAATCTCACCTTGAATTGTAATCCCTATAATCCCCACATGTCGAGGGAGGGACCTGGTGGGAGGTGATTGGACCATGGAGGCAGTTTCCTCCATGTCATTCTCATGATAGTGAGGGAGTTCTCATGACATCTGATGGTTTTATAAGTGTTTGACAGTTCCTCCTTCACACACTCACTCTCTCCTGACGCCTTGTGAAGAAGGTGGCTGCTTCCCCTTCCACCATGATCATAAGTCTCCTGAGGCCTCCCCAGCCATGCGAAACTGTGAGTCCAACCTCTTTCCTTTGTTAACTACCCAGTCTCGGGTAGTATCTGTACAGTAGTGTGAGAGCAGACTAATACACTTGCCAAAGTTGGTGTGTGAAGAGAGACATGTGGAAAGGTTTATGGAAGCCACAGCTTCGGTAGCGCTGATGCCAAGTACCAAGTAGTTGGCTTGCAGCCCCAGTTGGTTGACTAGCAGTCCACAGAATGAGTTGGATGTGGAATGGAAAAGATTGAGGAAAATCGGGGACACACCAGGCACCTATGCATCTTTGTGTCTCCACTTTTGTTCTGCTTTCCAAGTCTCATGTAAGTTCATCTCACTGAGAAAAGCTAACCCTAAAACTATCTAGGGTAAGGGGATTCTATGAAATTCTCAGCTACTGGCAAGAGCAATGGGGCCAGTCTAGCATAGCCCAGTTCCTTCTAGACTCATTCATAGGATTGGCTCTACTGCTTTATCAGGACAATTTTGGTAAGTTAAAGCATTCTTCTAGTCAGAATACACTGTACAAAATTATTTTGGGTTCGTGCTCTTTATTAAACCCAAACAATCTAAATCCAAAATGCTGTGACTTTCTAGATCTCTTCCAAAGAGAAAGAAAATCATGGCAATATTCTGTATAAGAAAACTAACGTGCACAGGCTGACACCATGTTTTTTCTTTTTAAATCCCCATTCCAAGTTTAGAAAAGCACAAAGAAAACTTTAAAAAGACACAGGAAGGGGAACATCACACACCGGGGCCTGTCGTGGGGTGTGGGGAGGGGGGAGGATAGCATTAGGAGATATACCTAATGTAAATGATGAGTTAATGGGTGCAGCACACCAACATGGCACATGTATACTTATGTAACAAACCTGCATGTTGTGCACATATACCCTAGAACTTAAAGTATGATAAAAAATAAATAAATAAAAGAAGTGAAAATGGCTGGTTCCTGCTTTAACTGATGACATTCCACCATTGTGACTTGTTACTCCCCTACATTAACTGAGCGATTAACCTTGTGAAATTCTCCTGGCTCAAAAGCTCCCCAACTGAGCATCTTGTGACCCCTGCCTCTGCCTGCAAGAGAACAACCCCCTTTGACTGTAATTTCCCACTACCCACCCAAATCCTATAAAACATCCCCACCCCTATCTCCCTTCGCTGAATCTTTTCGGACTCAGCCCACCTGCACCCAGGTGAAATAAACAGCCGTGTTTCTCACACAAAGCCTGTTTGGTGGTCTCTTCACACGGACGCGCGTGACACCAATGATGACCTTAAATGATTTTTAATTAACTTCAGCTTAATAGGCCATCATTTTTCAGGACCCAACTGTTAAAAGACAAAATTACAGCACATCTAGGATTGCAGATCTTAACTGGCTTTTGTTTGAGATTCTAGAATCAGGCAGCAGTCAGGACCAAAAATGGTTCAGAATGCAGGATGACATCTGCAGGTTATATTTATAACCAGAGAAAAGAAAGTGACATACAGAAAACAGAAGTGAAATACAGAGACAGCTCCATTGGTTACAGCCTAGATTTGCCTTTATGGAACCTAGTTTGAACAGTTGGCCACCTGCCATTGTCTGACACTTGGCAGCTGTGATTGGTTTAGCCTCAGCTATTGGTTATAAACACATTTCTAAGTCAGATTTTCAGTTTGTTTATATACTAAGTTAGGCTGTAGTTCTTTACAAGGACTTATTGGGAGGCTTCTAAAGCTCAAATTTAGCAACTCCCCACTTTTGGTCAGCCTATTAATTTTAGAAATTGACCAAAACTTTGGGCCTTGTCACCATGACTCCACTCTCTGTCATCATTGTAAATGTACTTCTTTGGTCTCAATATGGAATTCAGAAGTTCTTATTTGGTCTCAGTTCCCACTGGGCAATAGCAGAACAGTGAGTTTTGTAAGATGGAAACAAGGAAACAGAACAATGGAAAATAAGAGCTGATTGGTTATGTAAACCAAATGTAAAATTCTAAGGCCCCCAACAACCTGAATGGGCTCCTCTCGGCCAAGGGGATTCCAGAGTTAACCTGAAAATCTAGTTCAGACCATTGTGGAAGAGGGGGTTGGACATGCCTCATTATACCCCTCCAGCATTAACATCAACACAGACCTTAGGTCTGAGAAGAAACATTTATAATCTTCTTTTCTCTGAAGACTGCTACTTGAAGGCTTCATCTGCATAATAAAACCTAGGTCTCTGTAACCCCTTATCCACCCAGACATTCCTTTCTACTGGTAACAACTCTTTCAACTAATTCCCAGTCAGAAAATTTTAAAATCTACCTATGACCTGGAAGCCCCCACCCCTTGAGTTGTTCCACCTTTCCAGATCAAACCAGTGTAAATCTTACATGTATCGATTGATGTATTATGTCTCCCTAAAATGTATGAAGCAAGCTTTACCCTGACCAACTTGGGTAAATGTCAACAAAACCTCCTGAGACTGTGTCATGGATGTGTCCTTAACCTTGACAAAATAAACTTTCTAAATTCACTGAGACCTGTCTCAGATATTTTGGGTTCATAGTTAATGTCAGGTTACTTTTTGGGTTAGGGTTAAAGCAGAGGGGATTTCCTTATGCTGACTCAGGTAGACTGGAATCCCTTCTTTTTCAGGAAACACTGGTCTGTTTTGGGATTTATCTACTTCCTTAAAGCTTCAGTTTGGTTGAGTGGCATTTAGCATCAGTGACTCCATTCTAGTTTGGCCTGGTCTGTTGTGGCCTAGTGCAGGAGCCCAATCCGGAACAATGGCCACATAATTTGTTTAATAACTCTCCCCTTGGCCTCTGCCAGGAGCTACGGCCGGAAGATGGCGGCGGCCGCAGAATTGTCGCTGCCGGAGAAGTCCCTGGGACTGAGTAAGGGGAATAAATACAGTGCTCAGGGCAAGTGACAGATTCCAGTTCTTCAGACAAACAATGGTCCAAGTCTAACAGGACTGACTACTATAGCAGCTCATCTAGTCAAGCAAGCCAACAAAGAATATTTGCTGGGGAGTACTCCAGAAGAAAAAGCAATCGTTCAGCAATGGTTAGAGTACAGGGTCACTCAGATAGATGGACACGCCAGTAAAAATGATATCCACACACTGTTGAAGGATCTTAATTCATATCTTGAAGATAAAGTCTACCTTACAGGGTATAACTTTACCTTAGCAGATATCCTATTGTACTATGGACTTCATCGCTTTATAGTTGACCTGACAGTTCAAGAAAAGGAGAAATACCTTAATGTGTCTCGCTGGTTTTGTCACATTCAGCATTATCCAGGCATCAGGCAACATCTGTCTAGTGTTGTCTTCATCAAGAACAGACTATATACTAATTCCCACTAGAAGCTGTCCATGCCATACAGAAGATCTATTAAAAATGTTTTCAATGGAAAATGTACTCTGGGCCACAGGACTAATGTAAATTAATATACAGTCATTCATTATTTGTTGAAGTTGATAGAATTTTTGAAGTGTAAACTTGTGTCTGAATGTTTTGTTCTTTAGTTGAAGTTTTGCAATTTTTATGTCAAAATTCAATTGCTCTTAAACAAGTTGAGATCAAGTTATAAATTAACCTTGTTTTTAATAGATGACATTTATTTCAATAAAAGTTGCAAATCGGGCTTAATCTGAAAAAAAAATTGGTGGTCCTTTCAATGGTTGACATATTTGGCTATTTATTAATCTCTCTTTCATATTCTAAAATTCATTTTCCCCTTATGGATATTTATGGTAGTTTGTTAAGAACTGTGATAAATTGTGCCAAGGAAACAGGGAAGACAGATGGATTTGTTTTAAGTATTTATGTGAGCTAGTAAATGTGGTTGAAAAAATAAAAAATAACTCTCCCCTTTTGGTCAGGTTCTCACCTAGGTGAGAGTGTGACCAAAACACAGGGCATTAGTAGTACTCTCAGTCACCATCATTTTGGGTTTCTGGTCTCATTGTAACCCCAAAGGTTCTTGTCTTAGCCACGCCAAAGAATTGGTGTCGCGGCAGCCCGCGGTGAGAGAGACACGGATCGGACCGAGAGAAAAAAGCTGTAGGCTTTATTGAGCAGAGTGGCAGTACAAAGCTTCCACAGCGTGGAAGGGGTCCTCAGCAGGTAGCCAGGGTTAGATTTTTCGATCACCTTTTAAATGCTTTAAGGTGGCAAAGATGTTACCAGAGTGAGAAACAAAGACAATTAACATGTCTCAGATCTTGAGGAAAACCAGAACTGCAACTTAAGTTTTATCTACTTTATGACCTTGCAGCGGCAGGACAAAGGAGACAGGATCTCACAGGATTTTACAAACTGTTTAAAGGGATCAGAATTGGGAGCACAGATAAGGTCCACTGGTGACAGAAAAACAGGCTTTTGACATTCCTTTTAGTTTCAGGGAGCGGGAAGGGAGCGAGGACACAGGGAAGCTTACAGTGAAATTTTCGCTGTTTGTAGCTTTCCTGGGGAAGAAAACACAGGCACAAAGCCTGATGTTAGGAATATTTTAAGCACATGTCTTCAATATTATTCATTCAGGACCGAAGTAAGTCCTGTGGCAGAAAATGAGTGAGTTTCACAGCTTTCTGAGCCCCTACTCGACCTGGGAAGCCCAGCTGGAACCTCCTCTCATCACCACGTCATTTCAGTAAAGTCAAGAAAACTTTATTCCATTACTGTTACCAGGGGCAGGTATCCAGTTACCCTGTGTTACTGACGGTGAATCCACATGTGTCTGCAGCAACTTCAGTTCTTGCCTCCTTAGGAGAAAGAATTCGACTGAGGGACATAAAGTGGAAGAAGAGACCAAGGCTAGTTTTAGAGGAGGAGTGTAAGTTTGTTTTTAAAAGGCTTTATAACAGGAAAGGAAGGAAAATTCGCTTGGAAGAGACCCAAGTGGGCATCTGAAGGTCAAAGACAGCATTTAACCTTGATCCTAGGACTTTATAGGCTCACCTCTTTCCCATGATTCTTTCCTTAGGGTGGGCTGCCCGCATGCACCGTGCCCTCCTTACCCTTGGGAACTGAGCACTTGCTGTCTGTTTAGGAAGCTGTACACATACCCATCTGAGGCTTTCCTCTCTTTGCTGGTAGAGTGTCCCCAGAAGGTCATACTTTGCCGTTTTATCTCTTAAGCACATGCCCAGGAAGTTTCTTCTCCCTGTCATCTGCATTCAATTAACACTTCAATGTTAACAGCTGTGGATCATCAGGAGATTGTCTCTCCCTGGTGCCCACGTGCCAGCTGCCCAATTAAAAAACCTGCTTGTAACAGAAGTTGAATGGAGCTCACATCTACAGATATTTAGGTCTGAGTCTTCTGGGCAGTTGTCTTCATCTTGGTTCAAGTAAACTCTAAAATTCTATTTTGTGCCTCAGCTTCTTCCTTTAGGTCAACAGTATGAACATACTTTAATATGGTACCTTTGTTTCTGATGAGCTACTTCTGTTGTACAATCGAATGTAAGGAAGTGTCAATGAAAAGAGTCAAACTCAGTAAAATATTTGAAGAGATTTATTCTGAGCCAAATATGAGTGACTATGGTTAGGACACAGCCCTTAGGAGGTCCTGAGAACATGTACCAAGGTAGTCAGGGTGCAGCTTGGTATTATACATTTTAGGGAGACATGATACTTCATTCACAAACATTTAAGAAATACATTGGTTTGATCTAGAAAGGTGGGACGACTCAAAATGGGGGGCCTCCAGCTTATAGGTAGATTTAAAATTTTTCTGGTTGACCACTGGTTGAGTTTATCTAGAGACCTGGGATCAATAGAAAGGAATGTCTGGGTTAAGATAAAGGATTGTGGAGACCCAAGTTCTTATCTGCAGAGGAAGTCTTCAGGCAATAGGCTTCAGAGAGAATAGGTTTTAAAATGTTTCTTATCAGACTTCAAGTCTGTGTTGATGTTAATGTCGAAGAGGTATAATGAGCCATGTCCGACCCTCACTTCCCGTCTTGGCCTGAAACGGTCTCTCAGATTAAACTTTAAAGAGCCTTGGCTGAGGAGGAAGTCCCTTTAGAAGATTGGGGAGCTTTAGAATTTTATTTTTGGTTTACAGGAGAGTATTTTGCTTTTGATATTATTAACTGTATTTCAAGTCTAACATGTTTTACATGTTTTCCTAGGAGCATTAAATACTATTTTTGGATTTTATTACACAAATAAGGCACAGATCCCATTTTATCATTACCTTCATTACTACCTATATTGATATAATTTCAACTGAATTTGGAAACATTCCAGAGTTTTGGCTTCCAATAATCCTTTGTCATCCCCTAAAGGTAAATTACATTTTTCCTCAAGACATAGCAATATCTAAAATTACTCATAGAATGTCTGCCACTTTTGTTTATCTAGTTGCATCAATTTCTCTAAAATTGACTTTGAATATCCCTTTAAACTCTTCTGTTTTAGAAAGCATCACAAGGCAACATTGAATGATTGTGGTCACAAAATCTGTTCATACTCTTCCTTTCTCTGAATATTTTTTGTAGTGACAAATATTTGTTTCTGTTGTATTACTGTTAAAACCAATGCTTGGAAACAAAATAAACACAAAGATTCATTACAATAAGTGATCAAGTCACAATAAATCAGTTTTCATTTGGACCTTTTTTTTTTTCTGAGATGGAGTCTTGCTCTGTCACCCAGTCTCGAGCGCAGTGGCGTGATCTTGGCTGACTGCAACCTCCACCTCTGGAGTTCAAGCAATTCTCCTGCCTCAGCCTCCTGAGTAGCTGGGATTACAGGTGCCTGCCACCATACCCAGCTAATTTTTGTATTTTTAGTAGAGACCAGGTTTCACCATGTTGGCCAGGCTGGTCTTGAACTCCTGACCTCGTGATCTGCCTGCCTTGGCCTCCCAAAGTGCTGGGATTACAGGTGTGAGCCACTGTGCCTGGCCCTTTTTCATTTTTTAAAGTTACACTTTCAAAAATGTTCAGCCGTGAATTGAAATAGTCTCTAAAATGTGATTTTTTTTTACCTGGTCTAAGGTGACCAGATTTCTAGAGAGTGAACCCAGGACAGAACCACACCACAAGAAAAAAAATATGATTAATAAGTTCACACGAATGTGTTATTTTAATATAAAACATGCAAAAGAAGCATGAATTTGGAATTATTTATTAGTCTGCATTATATACTTCACAGCCTCATGAATGTTCTTATTTTTTAAATGTAGGACTAGTTAGTGTCAATTACTACTAAATATTAGTACAAATTAATAACAAAGTATAGAAATGATCCCTGAAAGTATAGTCTTAATTATTAGTACAAATAAATAAACAGATGTTTGAAAAAATATTACAATGTTTTGAATAGAGTTATTTTAAATTAGTTTTAGATTCACACAGAAATTAGAAAGAAAAATGCAGATTTCCCCTGTAGCTGCAACCTAGTTTTCCTTCTTATTAACATACTAGTACGTATCAGATATCTTCTTAACATCTTACATCATTTGTTACAATTAATGACCAGATATTAGTATGTTATTATTAGATAAGCCCACATTTTATTTGGTTTCCCTCAGTTCTTTTTCTATTCTGGGATCCCATCTCAGATCCTACAGGGCACTTAGTTGTCATGTCAGGCTCTTCTTGCCTGTGATAGTTTCTCAGACTTTCCTTCTGATAGCTTTGACAGTGTAAGAAAGACTGGTCAGGTATTGTGTAGAATCTCTCTCATTGTGGTTTACTTGATATTTTTCTCATAATTAGACTATGGTTATGGGTTTGGGGGAAACAGATCAGATGTGTAGTGCTATTCTAGTCTCTTCATGCTCTTGAGCTGCATTATCACCATTAATATGAATTTTGATCACCTGGCTGAGGTGGTGTTTTCAGGTTTCTCAGTGTGAAGTTACTTTTTGCCCATGTCCATACTGTATGTATTCTTTTGGAGGAAAGAAGCATGCAAAGTCCACACTTAAGGAGTGGGGAGTTAACTCTACCTCCTTGATGGCTGAGTGTCTACATCAGGTATTTGGAATTCTTCTGTACAAGATATTTCTATTCGGCCCATTTGTGTATTTATTTAATCATTTATTTATACCAGTATGGACAACCAGATGGTTACTTCAATCTTTTGGTTATTATCCAGTTGTACAGTATTTTGTTGCTTTGGTTTCCTATCTGTGGCCATTGGGAGCCTTTCCATTGGCTCCTGTTTTCCTTTGACATAATGGCATGTTTTGTTTTGTTTTAACAATTTCTTTCTGATACTTCAAGAGTATCCTGGCTCATACATTTACTGTCTCAGCCCTAGTTTAGCTATTCCTTCCAAGAGCACTGATTTCCTTTATTATAGCATGGTTTTAAAAACTTGTATCTGGCAGCTAAATATGCTCCTTGCTTCTTGCCCCTCACAGCTGACAATGCAAGGAAATATATACGTGTGTGTTCTAACCTACATATACATGCCTAATTATAAAGATTTCTATGTGGATCCATCTGTGCATATATTAAGCTACATGTGAGTTTATACTGATATCTCCAATCAATGGATTCTGATCCATTATCACAAGAATGATTCTAGCCTCCCCTACCTTTCTTGTCTGTAAATTCTCACTCCAACAGCTAGGAATTAGCTTCCACCATCTGCCATTTATTTAATCCCTTGTTCCAGTATAAACATTGAATTTATTGTTGTGGATTCAAATTATGGGTTGTGATTTAATAATAAATATATGTTTGATCTCTGTCTCTATTTCCTGGTACAGAGCTCCCAAGCCCCTTACAATTTCTTGAGTGATAGGGGTGCTAGGAGCATTTTTTGTTCTTGTATTTGGTCTCTGACCCTGGGTTCTGACACAGAGTTCCTAAATGCCTTAAAAATCTCTCAGCTAATAGGAATGTCTTTTGTTCTGCTAAGGACTCTTGGTGGGGTCCTGGATGACTTCAGGATGGGTCATGGTCACCAGAAACACCAAGCCATGATTAGAAGCTTGTAACTTTCAGCTTCATATCCTATCCTTTGAGGGGAAAGGGGGCTGGAGATTGAGTTAATAATCAATCATGCCTATGTGATAAAGCCTCCATAAAAATCCCTGAAAGAGGTGGAGGATCACTTGAGGCCAGGAATTTGAGGCCTGCCTAGGCAACACAGTGAGACTCCATCTCTACAGAAAATAAGACAGTTGGGTGTAGTAGTGTCCACATGTAGTCCCAGCTACTCAGGAAACTAAGGCAGTAGGATTGCTTGAGGGCAGGAGTTGAAGGCTGCAGTAAGCTATCATTGTACCCCTGCACTCCAGGCTTGGGATAGAGCAAGACTTTGTCTCTTAAAAAATCCTGAAAGATGGGGTTTAAAGAGATTCTAAATTGTTAAATACATCCGAGTGCAGGGAGCATGGCAAACCCCAACTCCATGAGGACAGAGCTTCCGCACATGAGACCTTTCCAAATTTTGCTTTGTGTACCCCCTTATCTGGCTGTTCATGTGTTTTCTTTACCATATCCTTTATAATAAACTGGAGTCTTAGTCCTTTCAGGTTGCTGTAACAAAATACCATAGACTGGGTAACTTTTAAACAACATAAATTTGTTGCATATAATTCAAAAGCAGAACTACTGATAAGGGTCTATGTTCAACGGTACACATATTGTCTTAATAAACATCTTAAATAACAGAAAATAGGGTTCGAGAGCAGAGAACTGGTCTGACCACAAATTTACCAAGGCAGAGTTAGTTTTTCCCCACCCTAGTAAGCCTGAGGGTACTGCAGGAGACCAGGGCATATCTCAGTCCTTATCTCAACCACATAAGACAGACATTCCCAGAGTGGCTGTTTATAGACATTCCTCAGGAATGCATTCCTTTCCCAGGGTATTAATATTAATACCTTGGAAATATTCCTTCCTAGGAAAAGAATTTAGTGATATCTCTCCTCCTTGCATGTCCATTTATAGGTTCTCTGCAAGAATTAAAATATGGCCCTTTTTGCCTGACCCCACAGGCAGTCAGACCTTATGGTTGTCTTCCCTTGTTCCCTAAAAATCGCTGTTATTCTATTCTTTTTCAAGGTGCACTGATTTCATATTGTTCAAACACAAATGTTTTACAATCAATTTGTGCACTTAACACAGTTATCACAGTGGTCCTGAGGTGACGTACATCCTCAGCTTACGAAGATAACAAGATTAAAGTAAAGACAAGCATAAGAAATTATAAAAGTATTATTTGGGAACTGATAAATGTCCATGAAATCTTCACAATTTATGTTCCTCTGCCACAGCTCCAGCCAGTCCCTGTGTTCGGGGTCCCCGACTGCCCTCAACACTTGATGATGAATTACCTGTTAAAACCATACTCTTGGAGGTTAGGTTTCAACATATGAATTTTGGGGGGACACCAACATTGAGATCATATTAACCAGTGTAAACATAAGTAAATGTTTCCCTGAGTTCTATGAGCCATCACAGCAAATTATCAATCCTGAGGAGGAGGTGTGGGACTGTTCAATTTGCAGCCAAGTCATACAGAAGTGTGAGTAAACTGGGGATTTACTAGTTGTGATTGGCATCTGAAGTGGGGGGCAGTTTGGTGTTATTGAGCCCTTAAACTATTAGGTATGTAATAACTCCAGTTAATTCATGTCATAAATTGAATTATATGGCACCCAGCTGGTGTCCAGAAAGTTGGAGAATTGGTTGATATGGGAAAACCCCTCATATATTTGATGTCAGAAGTGAAGTATTGAGAGTATAGATGAAAAACAGGTTTTTTTTCTTTTTACAGATATAATAGGTTTAAATTAACTATTACACCTGAGGGAGAGAACTTTCTAAAATAGAGTCCACTATTTATATTCAGTATATTCTGCTTTTAGTCTATAGATTCTACTCATTTCCAAAGTGACCCAGATTAGCACTTTCTGCCCATCACCTGCAGTGAGTTTTTCCATAAATTTGTAATACAGTTAGATTCTTGGTCCCATTCTATATTTTATCCTTGGATACTACTACATCCTAAATAGTTTGATTTAATTTGTATAGCTTGTGATTTATTCCTTGGGCTGTAAAATTCTATCAGTTTTATAAAATGCATAGTGTCAGGTATCCACCATTAAAGTACCATACAGAATACTTCAAACACCCACCCTATGTAACCACTGATTTGTTTATCTCTGTAATTTTGCCTTTTCCAAAATATCATATAAAATGGGGTGAAATGGTGATAGCCTCTTCAGGCTGGCTTCCTTCACTTAGCAGTATACATGTGGAATTTACCCATGTCTTTGCATGTGTAGATAGTTTATTCCTTTCTATTTATGAATGGTACTGCATTGCACAGATGCACCCCAATTCGATTATGTATTCAGTTATTGAAGGAAATTCTGATTACATTTTGACCATTATGAATAGAACTGTCAGCTATTGAAAGAAATTCTGATTACATTTTGACCATTATGAATAGAACTGCTATACATAATTACATGCTAGTATATGTTTGAACATAACTTTTCAAAGCAGTTAAAGACAGGCAATTTAGGGGTGCAATTGTCAGATTATAAGGTGAGAGTTGTTCAGCTTTGGAAAAAAACTGCAAAAGTGTCTTCTGAAGTGGTGGTACCATTGTGCGTTCTACCAGCAATGAATGACAGTTCCTACTGTTCTTCAACCTCCAGCAACTGGTTTGTCAGGGCTCTTTTAGAGTTCAGCAGTTCTAAAGGGTGTGCAGCTATTTCATTGTTGTTTTAATTTACAATTTCCTAATGATATGTTGAGCACCCTTTTGTATGATTATTTGCTATCTTTATATTTTATTTGATCAGGTGTCCATTTAGCTGTTTACTCATTTTAATTGGGTTTTTAATTATCTTATTGCTTCTTGTTAAGAGTTCTTTTTGTGTTACCATTATTTTTAGAGACAGTGTCTTGTTATATTGCTCAGACTGGTCTCAAACTACTAGCTTCAAGCAATCCTCTCGCCTCAGCCTCCCGAGTAACTGAGATCACAGGCATGAGCCACCCCACCCAACATCTCTTTATATTTTTAATACAATTGTTTTAACCAGACATGTATTTTGTAAATACTTTCTCCCAGTCTGTGTCTTGTCTTTGTTCTCCGAATAGGCTCTTTCTCAGAGTTGAAAGTTTAGTTTTATAAAGTCTGTGTTATCAGTATTTTTTCTTTTGTGATTTGGCTTTTGGTATTATGTGTTAAACCTCAGCACCAAATCCAAGGTCACGCAGGCTTTCTTCTAGAATGTTTATAGTTTTGCATTTCAAATTTCAGCCTATGGACTATTGTGAGTGAATTTTTGTGTAAATTTTAGTTTGTATGTACATTATTCTCATTCCATGTGGTTTCTAAATAATTGTTCCATCAGTATTTTTGGAAAATACACGGGATAGTGAATTTCCAAAATGATGGCACTGAGTAAACGAATACTGCATTGTAGTGATTTCTCAAGAGAGCCAGGAGGGGGCCCACATCCACCGATAAACTGTGAGCAAGAGCGTCCTGTGCTGAGTCCTGATGGCCACCAGATGGTACGTGAACCCGCCTCTTCTGACCATCTCCCCTCAGATGGTGGGAGCCGGGAGACAAGAACTTCATTTTCCTCAGTCTTCAGAGGATTCTGCATAGGAAGGGTTCATGTAGAAAAATATAACCCCCAAATCCCACTGTTGCCATTGCACCCTGAGATCATTCTCAACATCCAAGACGTAGTGGCTACAATATATATTCACACAATGTCCTCTAGTAGTTAATATCCACTCAGCAGCCCCTACTACTGATGGAATCATGTCCACACAGTGGCCGCTAATGAAATTCACACTCTTTTGAGAGTGATTGGTTTCACAGCTTTGGCTGAAATGGAGCCTCTATAATGAAGTTTGATGTCATCTCTGCTTTCCTGGTATGGTATTGATCTGGTTGTTTTATAGTAATTTACTTTCCAGTAAATTCATACTTACAGGAAACATGCAATAGCAGTACAAAATACCTTTTATCCTTTCTCTGATTCCCCAGTGGTTACTCCAGTACCAGAATTGCAACTTCACACAATCTGCCTACCCAGTTCAATTTACTGCCTGTGCCGACGGTGAGAAAAATGTCTCTTTCCCTTTGGATCCAGTTTTCTTTTCCAGAAACTGTTCCTGTGACTCTCTCTCAGTTTCACAACCTTGGCAGATTTAAAGAATAGAGATGAATCCAAGCTGCTTCTGTCCTAGTTTTGCCAACGCATGACAACATAGAAGTTTCTCATTGCCTGATACGGTAGTACCTGGAGTTCTTTGTCTCGTGACCAAGAAAGTTGAGGAGCACAGACACAAAGGGTGAGGTTGGACTGAAAGTTTCATAAGCCAAAGTTGAAAGCTCTCCGCTATGGAGAGGGGACCCAGAAGAGGGTTGCTGTTTTTACAGTTGAATGCAAAGGCTTGTATAAGAAACCGATGAGGACTGGGTGTCTCATTTGCATAAGGTGTGAATTTCTGGTGGCTCCACCCCATCTTCTTAGTGCACGTGTGGGCTCTTAGCTTGACTTACTACCTATTGCTTTGTTCCCCTTACTGTGCATGTGTCAGGGGATGGAATCTCATCCTGTCACTCTCCTGATTAATGTTCCCAATGAGTTTCCACTGGCCTTAGAACAAGGTCCATATGGTTTTCCATGGTTTCCTGGCCCGTGAGTGCTCCTGCCTGCTGCCCTCTCCCATTCAGTCAGCCCCAATTACCTGCAGTCCAATTTGCTTTCAATTACAGGGACATAGCAAGCTTGTGGGTGTCTCAGGAATTTTATGCATGTTCTCTTAACCCATGCACCCAGCGCCCCCAACCTTATCAAATTTTCTAAGACTTTGTCCAGCTAATTCTGATGTAGCATGACAAGCTGCAGACAAAACCCCTCAGACACCAAGTTAAAGAAGGAAGTTGTTTATTCAGCCAGGAGCATCGGCAAAACTCATCTCAAGAGCCGAGCTCCCCGAGTAAGTGATTCCTGTCCCTTTTAAGGGCTCACAACTCTAAGGGGGCACACATGAGAGGGTCATGATTGATTGAGCAAGCAGTGGGTATGTGACTGAGGCCCCACCTGTCTTCAGTCTTTAATTTTATTTCAAAAACTGTGGACATGGGAGGCTCAGAGGGGTCATAACACACATCCAGTCGGTCATTTCCTGGGCTACATACCTTGTACTGAGTGTCATATATACATGTTCCTGTTAAAGTTCCTAGGCATTCATTGTAACTATAGATCAAAAAGATTGTTTTAACTTGTCGCCCTACCTCAGTAACTGGATGTATACACTGACAGCAGTCCTCCATATCGGGAAAATCAGTGGAAGTTTCTACTATACAAGTCCAAATTATAAGGAAAATGAGTCCTATGATGATTCTCCTCATGCTTTGGCCATGCATAGACCAGTCAGCTTCTGGGTGTGACTGGAACAGAGCTTATTGTCCTCTTCAGAGTCACTTTGCAGGGGTTGTCCGGGCTCAGTTTTGCCTCACAGGTTTCACTGGCTGCAGGTTTCACATGGCGGTGGTGGATCCAGGCTGGGATTCCTTCAACCTTTACAGCCATGGGGGTGGTCAGGATTACAGTCTGAGATCCTTTCCACCATAGCTGCAAAGGGGCTACGTTCCAGTCCTTGATCCACATGCGATCACCTGGTGAGAAAGGGTGAGCTGGAGAGAATAAGCTGATGGGACACCTCTCATTTACCCAAGTTGAGATTGTCTAATTTTTCCTAAAGCCTGTAGCTGTTGCTGTAATTCAATTTGAACTATCTCTTGGGTAGTGCCTGGAAGCTCCCGTGGTATAGGAGGAGGCCTATGATACCGTATTTCACAAGGGGAGTATCCTGTTTTCTTAGAAGGAGTGCATCTAATTTTAAGCAATACCATAAGAAGGGCCTGTATCCACTTTAATCCTGTTTCCTGACATACTTTCTGTAAACTACTTTTGAAAGTCTGATTCATTCATTCCACCTTTCTGAAACTTTGAGGTCAGTAGGCAACATGTAACTTCCCAGTGATTGCTAACACCTTTGCTGTCTTCTGTACCAAGTCAGCCACAAACGCCAGCCCATTATCTGAGCTGATTCTTAAGGGCAGTCCAAACCTAGGAATAAGATCTCGGAGAAGCCGGGCGCGGTGGCTCAAGCCTGTAATCCCAGCACTTTGGGAGGTCCAGACGGGTGGATCACAAGGTCAGGAGATCGAGACCATCCTGGCTAACACAGTGAAACCCCATCTTTACTAAAAAATATGAAAAACTAGCCAGGCGAGGTGGCGGGCACCTGTAGTCCCAGCTACTCAGGAGGCTGAGGCAGGAGAATGGCATAAACCCGGATCTCAGCTCACTGCAAGCTCTGCCTCCCGGGTTTATGCCATT
>NC_045445.1:0-6823 GCF_002776525.5 Piliocolobus tephrosceles | reverse complement strand
GAATAAGATGATGGGATACCTTTCATTTACCCAAGTTGAGATTGTTTAATTTTTCCTAAAGCCTATAGGTGTTGCTGTAATTCAATTTCACGTAACTCTCAGGGAATGCCTGGAAGTCCCGGTAGTATAGGAGGAGGCCTATGATACAGTATTTCATAAGCAGAGTATCCTGTTTACTTAGAAGGAGTGCATCTAATTTTAAACAATACCACAGGAAGGGCCTGTATCCACTTTAATCTTGTTTCCTGACATACTTTCCCAAAACTATTTTTGATAATCTGATTCATTCACTTCACCTTTCCAGAACTCTCAGGTCAGTAAGTAGCATGTAGCTTCCAAGTGATTCATAATGCCTTTGCTGTCTTCTGTAGTAAGTCAGCCACGAACGCTGATTTGTTATCTGAGCCAATTCGTAAGGGCAGTCCAAACGTAGGAATAAGATCTCGAAGATGGACAAGCGTTACCTCGTAGGCCTTTTCAGTTCATGTTGGATAAGCCTCCACCCACCCAGAGTAAGTATACACAATTACCAGAAAATACTTGTTACCTCCACGTTTCAGCATTTCTGTGAAATCCACCTGAAGATACCCAAAAGGAGCCGCTCCATAAGCTTGCATGCCCGGTGGAAGAGTGGGGCCTTGCCTCGCATTGTGCTGTTGGCAAGTAACACACCTTTGTGCTACTGCTTTGGCAAGGGCTGGAGAGTGTGAGATGTAGAAGTACCGCCCTAACAATTTTTCAAGTGACTCTTGTCCTAGATGAGTGGTTTCGCACATGGCCAATACGATTGTGGCTCCTAGCAACTGCAGCACAGCTACCCTCCCATCTAGCAGTCTGATCCATCCTCCTTTTATTACTTGCCCCCTTCTGCGTGGCAGAAGTCTTTTTTTTCCTTAGAATAGGTAGGTACCAGGTCAGGTGTTTGAGGGAGTAAGGGGGCAACTACCGATGCTGGGTTAGGGGTAGATGCTGCTTTTTGAGCTTCAGAATCAGCTCAAGAGTTTCCTAAGGCCACTGAGGTGGAGGCTCGCTGGTGTCCCCTGCAGTGCATGACTGCCACCTTCTGAGGTTTCCACACTGCCTTTAATAATTGTAGAATTTCTTGTTGATATTTTACATCCTTTTCCCCAGAGTTTAACAGACCCTTTTCCTTACAGAATGCTCCATGCACTTGGAGGGTTAGAAAGGCATATCGAGAGTCAGTGTAGATGTTTATAGTCTTACCTTCACTGAGTTCTAGAGCCTGAATTAAAGCAATGAGCTCAGCCTTCTGGGCTGAAGTGCCCTGTGGCAATGGTTTGGCTTCAATGACAGCATCCGAAGTTACCACCGCATATCCTGCACATCTTTCTCCTTGTAGGTTGATGAAGCTACTCCCATCCATGTATAACTCCCAGTCTACTGATGCTCATGGCTGGTCCCGAAGGTCAGGTCTGCTAGAATAGACTGAGTCCAACACCTCTATACAGTTATGCTCGACCCAGCTCTCTGATACTGGGAGCGGGGGGCGGGATTTAGGGTGTTACAGATTTCAATAGTTACACGGGGATTTTCACATAGCAAGCTTTGGTACTTGGTTTATCTAGCATTTGTTAGCCAATGATGTCCTTTGGTATTTATCAAAGTTAACACAGCATGGGGGGCCTTTATATTCAGGTTTTGCCCAAGGGTTAGTTTATCTGCTTCTTGTGCTAACAGGGCTGTTGCTGCCAAGGCCCTTAGACATGGTGGCCAGCCTTTGGAAACCCCATCTAGTTGTTTTGAGAGATAGGCCACTGGCCTTGGCCAGGACCCCACAGTCTGGGTTAAAACTCCATCTGCCACTTTTTCTCTTTCTGACACATAGAGTGTAATGGGCTTTGTCAAATCTGGTAGTCCTAGGGCTGGGGCTGACACAAGTTTTTCCTTTAACTTACAAAAGGCTTGCTGTCGTAGAGACCCCCCATTCAAAAAGCTCCTGGTTGCCCCACTTTGTAACCTTGTACAAAGGTTTGGCTAGTACCGCAAAGTTTGGAATCCATAATCACAAAACCCCACAGCTCCTAGAAATTCTTTTACTTGCCTTCTGGTTCTAGGTTCTGGTAGGCTGCAGATGACCTGCTTTCTTTCTGCCCCCAGGCTGCACGCCCCTTTCTGAATAGTGAATCGCAGGTAGCATACCTGCTATCTGCAGACTTGAGCTTTCTTCTTGGACACCTTATACCCACAGTCCTCCACGTGCCAAAGCAGGGCATCTGTCCCTTTTGCACACCCAACTGCCGTGGAGTGTCCCAGCAGGAGGTCGTCCACGTACAGGAGCAAGACACAGCCTAGGTCTTTAGCAGGAAACTTTTGCAGGTCTTGAGCCAGGGCCTCCCTGAAGATAGTAGGGGAGTTCTTGAACCCTTGGGGAAGCTGGTCCAAGTGTACTGAGTAGTAACACCTGACTCCAGATCTTCCCACTGAAAGGCAAACAGCTTCTGGCTCTCAGGAGCTATTCTGATGCTAAAGAAGGCATCTTTTAAGTCCAGACAGGTAAACCTACAGCTGTCCTCAGCTGACAGCAGCCCTAACAATGTGTAAGGGTTAGGAACTGTTGGGTGCAGAGTCACTGTTGCTTGGTCGACCAAGCGCAAGTCCTGTACTGGTCGGTAGTCCTTGGTCCCTGGCTTAGGGACAGGCAGGAGGGGCGTGTTCCATGGAGACTGGCAAGGAACTATAATTCCATAGGCTTTCAAGTGACTGAGATGAACCTGGATTCCTTTGAGAGCTTCTCTGGGAACCGGATACTGCTTTTGTCTAATTTGTTGGGGCTCAGGCTTAACTTCTATGAGTACGGGGACTTGGTTGAGGGCCAGTCCTGGAGGATTATCCTCTGCCCATACTCAGGGCCATCGCTTAGCTAGAGCTGGTTTTATCTCTTGGCCTGGCTCGGTTAGAAAAAGTCTCCATTCTTCTTCCCGGGGGACTGTAAGGGCCATGATAACTCCTGTTCCCAGTAACTCTAGCTGTAAAGAGCCGTGTTTTGTAAAAGCGATGGTGGCTCTCAGCTTGCTAAGCAAGTCTCTTCCCAGCAAGGGCAAGGGACAGTCAGGCATGTATAAGAACTGGTGAACTCTCTCATGTCCCCACACTGAGCAGGTCCATGGTAGACAGAAAGCCTGCTTAGTGGAAACTCATGTTGCTCTGATTATATCAATGGTTTTCTTGGATAAGGGGGTGACTGGGGTGGTCACTACCGAATGTTCAGCATCAGTATCGACCAAAAACTTAATGTCCTTGCCCCTAGTTGTAATCCTGACCATGGGCTCCTTGGGGGTGCTTGAGCCCAGTCCCCTTCAGTCCAGTAGCCCTTCAGTCAGATTGAACAAAGCTCCCTCAACTTTATCTGAGGTCTTTTGTTCCCAATCACCTTGCTTTTCCTTCAGTTGGGGACACTTATCTTTCCAATGTCCTATCTCCTTACGATATGCACATTGGTTACCTTGCAAATGTGGGCGATTAGATTGGGTATTCTTCCCAGAACCCCCATTTCCCTCTCCTTTTGGGGTAATTCCCCTAATGGCCGCGGCCAGTAAGTTGGCGTTTTGCCTAGCCTGGCATTCACCTTCCTTACGGCTTTCTCTGCGGCTCTATTCACGAACACTTGATTGGCTATTTCCAGTAACTGTGAGGTATTCATACCCGCAAACCCAGCCTGTTTCTGCAATATTCTCCTGATATCTTCCATGCTTTGACTAACTAAGGCCATGTTAACCATGCGCTGATTTTCAGGGCTGTCTGGATCAAAAGGAGTGTACATACAATAAGCCTCACAGTCTTTCATAGAATTGCGCTGGCCTCTCCTCTTTTCCTTGGATGACCTCAGAGACCTTATTTACATTTGTAGCCTTATGAGCCCCTTTCTTTTCACCTTCTATTAATGCCTCACGGTACCGCCTTAGCCTCTCCATGTCTGGTCCCTCATTCGGGTCCCACTGGGGGTCTGTTTCTGGAAGTTGAATTCTTAAATATTCTTGGGGGTTTTGGTAATCAGGTGGGACTTGCTCCTCTAGCCACTTAGTTGCCGCCTAAGCACCCTTTGCCTTTCATCTGTATTAAAGAGGTACATGAGCAGCTGGTGGCAATCAGCCCAAGTAGGATTATGGGTCTGTATAATAGTTTGGAGCAAGTGAATTAAAGCTTGAGGCTTTTCAGTGTAAGATGGAGTACTATTTTTCCAATTGAGGAGGTCAGCAGAGGTGAAAGGTTGATACACAAAGGCACGCCTTTCCACCATGTGTCTGTTCTCATCTACCCCAGTATATTGCTGCTCTCTCAGGGGCATTTGGATTCCAGTCTTGGGCTGTAGGCGAGCTACCAAGGGAGTAGTTTCTCCTGCGGCTTCACTTCCTCTCTTGTCTACTCTGGGTGGTCTAGGGGTGTGGTTATCTGGTGGAGATGGAAGTGCTGTGGGCTCAGGGGTGGGGAACCCTTCCTCCCGATAAGGAGGGGTAATTGCTGGTACCAGTTCCTGCCATGATTCTTCTGGTGTTGGGTTGGACAGAACTTCTGGTGCCAACTTCCCTCGGCAGGTAGAGTGAGAACCTTCCTTAACTAACTGTCCCTTTGCTACTAGTACAGCTGCTGCCTGTCCTCTTAACCACTGTGGAGAGGGGGTCAAAAACTGGCTGTAACCAAGAATCTATATATGGGAACTGATCTGGGTGCCCTGACTTAGAGGTTATCCTGTGCCATACCTTTGAGACAGGGGACCTGTCCAGGCTTCCTTCTGATGACCAACCACCTCTAATGCTGGCCAGTCTATCTCACACAAAGTTCTAAATTTTCCTGGGGCCATAGTGACTCCATAGTCTCCTTTAAATCCTGTTTTGAAAATTTTCAACATAGTTCCTAGTGGGATGGGCTTACTTTGTGCCTGACCCATGTTTCCTCGAGACAAAACACCACACTCACACCACACGCATACCACAAAACAAAGAATGGGTAAAAAGGGCACACACACAGTTTACAGTTTTTATAGTTTACACCAAACCAGAATCAAAACCAAAATCAGACTATCAAGAAAATCAAGAAATCCAAGCCAGGTCAAAATGAAAACCAAAGTATCAAACAGTTCAAGTCAAGTCAAAAACAAAAAATAAAGGGCCGGTACAGGCACACCATGGGTGATCAGACCACACTTCCTCTCAAATGGAGTGGGCAAGTTCCAAAGACTAGTCTTACCAAGTTTCAGATGTCCAGACTCCAAGTGCCAGTTCCTTCCCAGTCTTCAGCCACTGCATTGATGCTCCGTGGGGGCCTACACACATTGTTGTTTCTCTGATCTTTCCCTGACTTTCTGAATTTCCAAGATGTTTACATATAAACAAGCCCCCAGGGTCTGCTATTTGCAACTGAGGCCAGTCTTGTAGGCTCCTTTGTCCTCCCTGTTTGCAGAGGAAGAATGCCCAGCTTCCTTTGCAAGAGCGGGACTATAATGTTAATGGGGGAATGGCCTGCTCAGTTGTAAAAGCAGATAGTCCTCTACATTTCCCCTTTCCTTATTTACAAGTTTGAATTTCTTTCAAAACTATCATTACATGTTGAGTTCGCTGGGATTCGGTGTTTGTCTTTTGGCACCGTCTCCAGCAGACTGTGAAAATGACAGAAGTAAGAACAACAGTCAATACATTGCTAGAAATAGATGTCAGTAAGGTTTTTACAGGGCTCATAGAGTTCAAAGACGTCAAACTTTGTGCAATACCAGTCATCAGATCTGCACCAGTCAGCAATGGTAACTGATTGCGAAATGTTTCAGAAATGTTCTGTGTTAATTCTTGTATTTTTAGGGAAAGATTATTATGACCAATTAAAAGTCTCTTTATCTCAGTCCAATTATGTACAGTGCTGTTAAAAGGAACAGGAGTAATACAAAATTGGGTAGTATTCCAATCACATTTCAACAAAGCTCGTGTATTCAACACTGTTAGCTGATCTCCCAACCAAGAAACTGCTAGTTCCAGATTATCCACTCGCTCAGTCAAATGAGTATCTATGTCTTGTTGCTGCTGCCACAACAAATGTGATTGTTCATGCCACCGTTGCACAAATTCTGCATTTTGTATACTCTGATGTAGAGCTAGTCCAGCAACAGCAGCGGTGGAAGCAATTGCTACAAGCCCTATCACTGCGGTCACGATGATTCCAACCATCCTCCAACTGCAGTGGACAAGATCTTGCATAGCCTTGTAGATTTGAGTAACCCCAGCAGATTCACTCCAAGTACGTGTTAAGTTTATAGGTAGCCAGGTTTCTTTTCTGGCTCTTAGTATATATAAATCGGAATGAGACTCATTCCAATTATTATTCCACCAAGTAGTATTTATACAACTTAAGAATGTACAATTGTTTGTACAGTTAACTACCCCTGTATTATTATCCCATTTAAAAGTTCCTGTCAACAACAAGTAAGGCTTTCTTACACATGCAATAACATATCTAGAACTATTTCGATGCAAAGATATATGGAAAGGGTTAGCAATATTAGTAGTAAGATTTAAGGACATGTTTCCCGTGAAAGTGAACATTGGTTTATCAGCAGCTAGCAACTTCCAAATATAACTTTGTATTTGTGAGGTATTAGCTAAATGCGGCATAGGGGGTGATAGACCACCATCATGCCAAATAATAGTTTCAATGCCATCCGCAGAAATGCTGTGATTACCTTCATGCCAACGTAGGTTGACATGACCAAATTTAGTTTGAAAATCTCCATGTACACTCCAATCTGTGATAAGGTAATTACGACTTTTTCTTTTTACTTCTAATAATAATCGTGGCCCACTACCTCTACACCTAGTCC
>NC_045444.1:128161659-128181973 GCF_002776525.5 Piliocolobus tephrosceles | reverse complement strand
GAGAAGTTGCGGCGCAATGGAAGGACTTAAACCGAGAGTATCCGGGATTATTTTTCCCCGCCGTGCGGTGCGTGTCCCGGAAGTGACGCACGGCCAAGGCCGGCGGCCGCCCTGCCCCCGCTTCCTTTCACGCTGTCGCTGCCAGTAGGTGGTTGTGGCCACTGTGCCCGGAGGGAGGCGGCGGTGGCCAGTAATGCCTGGGAAACTCCTCTGGGGGGACATTATGGAGCTGGAAGCACCCTTGGAGGAATCCGAGAGCCAGAAGAAGGAGAGGCAAAAGGTGCGCTGAGCATGGGCCGCGCCTCCTTTTGGGCTGCGCCGGCTTGGGCGGGGAGGGGAACTGTCTGTCCCTGATGATGGCCTGTCAGAACCGGGCCGGATCATCTGAGGGCCTCCCTTCGCGTCGCCCTCGGCCCTCTGAGGTCGCTCAGGAGCCGTTTCCACTTCCACACTCCCAACCTGGATAAAGATGGCCCTGGGCTTTGGGCCTCCCCCCCGCATGGCCCCTCAGCCCTTCCCGTTGGCGCCTGAATCTCAGAGATGGGCAGACTCAAGCTCCCATCACCGTGGAATCTGTTCTTTCTCTCCTTAAGCAGTGACGCCTGTCATTTCGTTCTCATTGGCCCTCTTAGAAGATGATTAAGAACAAATGATTGCTTTGAATATGTGTTGCTTCTGTCACCCTGTCCCCTGTGCAAGAATCCTGGGGAAAGCGATCTTAGGTTTACAAACCTCAATAACTATAGAGGCTTAAGGAAAAGTGTCACAATGAGCCTTGCCAGGATTTGTCAGTGATGGAGATCGTGTGGTTTGCATTATTAATAGCTTTTACGGTCAGTATTTTCATTCAATCCGCAGGTGTTTATTGAACCTAATTTGTACCATACTCTTTGCTGAGCACCAAGGAGGTTAAACTAAATAAGTAAAGAAATGGTCCCTGCTCTCAAGGAGCCTCTAGAGGAGTTGTAGTCTTTCCTCCTCCCACCCCCATGGCCCCAAAAAAAAAAAAAAAAAAAAAAAAAAAAAAGGTAGGAAAAGGAAAAAACATCCTGAAACGCTCAGAGGATCACAAGGTGCTGAAAAATGCCCAGGTAAAATTATTACTGGAGACATTTGACCTGGAAAAAAGAAATCAGCTGAAGAGGCTAAGGTGGCAGTATTCGGAGGCTGACATTCAACCAAAGAATGAGATTTACTTTGTATAGCCTTAGAAAGCAGAATCTACCTCTCTGACCTTATCACTAAGGTAAACTTGCCATTCCAGCTAACACTTTTATTGTGCTAAAATATACATAACATTTATCATTTTAACCATTTTTAAGTATATAGCTCTGTGACATTAAGTATATTTACATCGTTTTGCAGCTGTCACCGCCATCCATCTCCAGAACTTTTCATTGTCCCAGACTGAAACTCTGTGCCCATTAAACACCCACTTCTCATTCCTTTCTCCTTCCACTCCCAGTAACCACCATTCTACTTTCGCTCTGTGAATTTGACTACTGAAGGTACCTAGAGTGTAAGCAGAAAACCAAGCAGGTATTTTTAAAAAGGCTTCTTTTGAAATTCTTATGTTTTACATCCAAATCCTGTCCTCCTGTCAAGGCCTAGTTTATGTCTTTCCTAACAACCCTAGCGTACAGTTACCTAGTTTCAGTGGCTATCTTTATCATTTGATTGACATTTATTATGCGTTTCTATGTAAAATTAGTTCATTTTTCCTATATGTATGCCACATATTTCCGAAAAGTTCTTGAGGAAAATCACCAAATCTTTGTCCATCCTTTTGTTTCACTATATTGTTGTAAATTGGTGGCTTTCACATTGTAAATTCTCCAGAAATATGTGTTGACGGCCCTTTAACTATGAAAGATAACCAGAGATTTGGAAACAGATTGGATTACCAACTAAAAGAAATGGAGCATTATTAGAATACTGGTCTGGTGGCTAGCTGCAGTGGCTCATGCCTGTAATCCTAGCACTTTGGAATGCTGAGATGGGAGGATTGCTTGAGCCTTGGCCTCCTGAAGTGCCAGGATTACAGACATAAACCCCTGGGCCTTACCAGTTTCAATAGTTTCTACAATGACAGTGTAGTTTTTGTTTGTTTGTGTTTTGTAGAGATGGGGTCTCACTGTGTTGCCCAGGCTAGTCTTGAACTCCTGGGCTTAAGTGATCGTACCACCTTGGCCTCCCGAAGTGCTGGAATTACAGGCATGAGCCACCATGCCTGTCCAACATTGTTTATTTTTGTAATTTTTTTTTTAATCATAAAAAGGTAACAGCAGCATTGAGGTTTGTTTAAATGGCATGCAATTTGAATTTGAAATTATTTTTTATCTAATTCCATGTTTGAAATTGTTAGTGTGTGTTTCTTTAAACACATGAACAGTAAAACTTACTGGGTAGACATACTGTTTTTGTTCTATGTGCACATTAGTGTACAGAGTTTTCAATAAATGTTAAATGATATCATGCTAACCTGTATATATGTTAAGGAAATCTTCAAGCTTACAGTAACTTTCTCTTGTATTAGCAACCTAAATAAAAAAAGCTTTCAAAAGCTATAGAATAAATTTTTAACTTATTTTCAGAAAAACTTTTACATTCCTCATTGTGTAATTTCTTTTAGCTTAGTTTATGGGCTTGTGTTAATCTTTATAATTTTGTCTACATCTGTGTGATTTGGATTAATAAATAACCTTTTTGGCTGGGCATAGTGGCTTATGCTTGTAATCCCAGCAGTTTGGGAGGCCAAGGCAGGAGGATCTTTCTTTCGTTTTTTTTTTGAGATGGAGTTTCTCTGTTGTTGCCCTGACCGGAGTGCAATGGCGTGATCTTGGCTCACCACAACCTCCGCCTCCTGGGTTCAAGCGATTCTCCTGCCTCAGCCTCCCGGCTGGGATTATTGGCATGCACCACCACACCTGGCTAATTTTGTATTGTTAGTAGAGACAGGGTTTCTCCATGTTGGTCAGGCTGGTCTTGAACTCCTGACCTCAGGTGATCCACCTGCCTCAGCCTCCCAAAGTGCTGAGATTACAGGCATGAGCCACTGCGCCTGGCCAAGAGAATTTCTTGAGGCCAGGAGTTTCAGACCAGCCTGGGTAACATGGTGAGACCCTGTTTCTACGAAAAATAAAAAACTAAGTGAGCATGGTGGTGTGCGATTGTGGTCCTAGCTACCTGGAAGGCTGAAGTGGGAAGGATTTGAGCCCGGCGGTTGAGGCCACAGTGACCTGTGAATGGTGTCACTGCACTCCAACCTAGGCAACAGAGTGGGACCCTGTCTCAAAAACAAAAGAAAAAAAAAGAGTGTTCCACTAAGTTTCCTTGTAAGTGAATCTGTACAAAATTAAAAACAGTAAATGAAGAAGAGTTGAATATAAATTATATTATTTAGGCCATTGGTTTCATTTTTACAGACCTTAACACGTGAACGGAAAGAAGGAGCCTTCTCCAATTTTCCTATTTCTGAAGAGACTAGAAAGCTTCTGAAAGGTATGCGGTTTTGTTGTTGTTGTTGTTGTTTTGAGACAGAGATGGAGGTTTCAGTGAGCTGAGATCGTACCACTGCACTCCGGCCTGGGCAACAGATTGAGACTGTCTCAAAAAAAAAAAAAAAGAATAAGACTAAAAGAGCAGCTTTGTATATTTTGTAATGGTTGAAAGTTTTGCAGTAAGAATGTAGAATATGTCAGTAAAAAAACATTGATAAGGACATTTTCAAACATATAAAATTGAATAGTAAATTGAATAGAAAGATTGAACAGTATAAAGAACACATTACCTATTACCAGTCTTTAACAATGATCTTTTCTTCACCCCTGCATTTGGAACAATCCCAGTCATCATTTCATCTTCAAGTAATTGTATATATTTCTAAAATGATAACTAAGGACTCTTTAAAACCAGAGTCATTATCACAGTAGAAGAAAAACAGTAATTTTTTTTTCTTTTTTTTTGAGATGGAGTTTCACTCTTGTTGCCCAGGCTGGAGTGCAGTGGTATAATCTCAGCACGTTGCAACTTCTGCCTCCCTGGTTCAAGCGATTCTTCTGCTTCAGCCTCCCGAGTAGCTGGGATTACAGGCGCCCACCACCACACCTGGCTAATTTTTTGTATTTTTAGTAGAGACAGGTTTTCACCATGTTGGCCAGGCTGGTCTCGAACTCATGACCTCATGTGACCTGCCTGCATTGGTCTGTCTGTCGAAGTGCTGGGATTACAGGCCTGAGCCACTGCACCTGGCCTAGTAATTCTTTAATATCATTAAATACCTAGTGTGCATATTGCCATTGCTGTCTTTTTTAAATAGTTTGTTTGAATCTGGATCCAAATAGAATTCTTACATTGCTACTGATTGATATGAGTCTTAAACATTTTATAATCTATAGTTCCTTCTTTTTCTTTGCAATTTTCTGTTGAAAAAACTCATTTGTTGGCCAGGCACAGTGGCTCACACCTGTAATCCCAGCACTTTGGGAGGCCGAGGCCGGTAGATCACCTGAGATCAGGAGTTTCAGACCAGCCTGACCGATGTGGTGAAACCCTGTCTCTACTAAAAATGTAAAAATTAGCAAGGCATGGTAGCACATGTCTGTAGTCCCAGCTACTTGGGAAGCTGAGAAAGGAGAATCGCTTGAACCCGGGAGGCGGAGGTTGCAATGAGCTGAGATCGTGCCACTGAACTCTAGCCTGGGCGACAGTGTGAGACTCCATCTCAGAAAAAAACAACAGAAAAACTCATTTGTCTTATGAGTTTCCCATAGTCTGTTTTGTTGATTTGCATCCCTGTGGTTTTTATTTTTATTTTTGTACTGTTAACACCACTCAAAGATGTGGTGGATTTTCTTGTTTTTTCATGTTGGGTTTTTGTTTTTGTTTTCTTGTCGCCCAGGCTGGAGTGCAATAGCACAGTCTCGGCTCACTGCAACCTCTGCCTCCCGGGTTCAAGCGATTCTCCTGCCTCAGCCTCCTGAGTAGCTGGGATTACAGGCGCCTGCCACCATGCCCAGCTAATTTTTGTATTTTAGTAGAGATGGGGTTTCACCACGTTGGCCAGGCTGGTTTGAACTCCTGACCTCAGGTGATCCATCTGCCTCAGCCTCCCAAAGTGCTGGGATTACAGGCGTGAGCCACCATGCCCTGCCTATATATATCTTTAAGTAGAGTGCCATATTTACAATTTTTAAAATTGAGGTAAAATTCACGTAACTAAAACTAACCATTTTAAAGTGTACAATTCAGTGTCATGTAGTACATTTACAATGTACAGCCATCATTTTTATCTAGTTCCAAACATTTTCATCACCCCAAAAGGAAACCCCACAACCAGTAAGCAGTTACTCCCCATTCCCTCCTTTTTCCTTTTTTTTTTTTTGAGATGGAGTTTAGCTCTGTTGCCCAGGCTGGAGTTCAGTGGCGTGATCTTGGCTCACTGCAACCTCCACCTCCCGGGTATAGCTGGGACTACAGGTGCCCACAATTAAGTTTTTGTATTTTTAGTAGAGATGGGGTTTCACCATGTTGCCCAGGCTGGTCTCGAACTCCTGACCTCAGGTGATCCGCTGGCCTTGGCCTCCCAAAGTGCTGGGATTACAGGCGTGAGCCACTGTACCCAACCTCCATTCCCTCCTTTCTTTATCCACTGTCAATCACTAATCTGCTTTTTGTCTCAATGGATATACCTGTTTTGGATATTTCGTGTACAGTCATGTGCTGCATAACAATGTTTTAGTCAGTGATGGACCATGTATATGGTGGTACATATTCGATGGTGGTCCCATAAGATTATAATGGAGCTGTCCTATACAGGTGTATCAGTTTTTATCTTTTATGCCGTGTTCTTACTGTACCTTTTCTGTGTTTAGATATGTTTAGAGACACACATACTTACCATTGCCTACAGTGTTCAGTACAGTAACATGCTGTTTAGGTTTGTAGCCTAGGAGCGATAGGACATATCATATAGCCTAGGTGTGTGTAGTAGGCTATACCCTAGGTTTGTGTACGTACGCTCTGATATTTGCATAATGATGAAGCCGCCTAACAATACATTTCTCAGAACGTATCCCTGCCATTAAGCAATGCGTGACTGTAAATGTAATCATACCATATGTGACTTTTTATGTCATTTCATTCATTTAGCGTAATGTTTTTGAGGTTCATTCATATTATAATTTTTATTATGTACAATGAAATGCAAAATCTTGTGTACATTTGCCTATTTTTGAAAAATTCATATGTGTGTAACCCAAACCCTTATCACCATATCAATATTGCCATCATCCTAGAAAGTTCCCTCATGCCCCTTCCCAGTCGGTATCCCCGGTTCAGAGACAACCAGTGTTCTGATTTTTCTTCCGCAATTGATTGGTTTTGCCTGTTCTGGAACTTCATATAAATGAAATTATACTGTGTGTGCTCATTTTCTGTTAAGACTTTATTCGGCATTTTTTTTTTTTTTTTTTTTTTTGAGACGGAGTCTCGCTCTGTTGCCGGGGCTGGAGTGCATTGGCTGGATCTCAGCTCACTGCAAGCTCCGCCTTCCGGGTTTACGCCATTCTCCTGCCTCAGCCTCCAGAGTAGCTGGGACTACAGGCGCCCGCCACCTCGCCCGGCTAGATTTTTGTATTTTTTAGTAGAGACGGGGTTTCACCGTGTTAGCCAGGATGGTGTCGATCTCCTGACCTCGTGATCCGCCCGTCTCGGCCTCCCAAAGTGCTGGGATTACAGGCTTGAGGCACCGCGCCCGGCCATTCGGCATTTTTTTTAAGGTTCATATTGTTCCATGTATATCAGTAGTTAGTTTCTTTTAATTGCTGAATGGTATTCTGTTTGAATATACTGCAGTTTGTTTATTCTTTCATCAGTTTATTGATGGCCATTTACTATATTGTTTTTAAGTGCTGCTGAGGAGAGTCTTTGTCTTACAGTCTCCCAGGAAGGCTAATTTGTGACCGGATAGAAAAACTACACAAGAGAAGTATTTTAAAATAATTTTAATGAAACAAATACTGTGATATTTTCTTTCTTCAAAGCATTTGGCCATCCAGTGTCATTGGTCTCAGAGGCCGGCAGTTATTGGAGATGTCCTTCAAGTCTATAGTGGGTCTGAAGGGAGGGCTATTATTTTCTGTGAGACCAAAAAGAATGTAACTGAAATGGCCATGAATCCACACATAAAACAGGTAAGTCTTTTTTTCATGCTTTCTCTAATTGAAATTATGGGGGTGAATCACTGAACGAAAATTATATTGTCCTTTGTGGACCAGATTTCATAGTCATTCTCAAAATTGAGTTGTAAGGCTGGGTGTGGTGGCTCACACCTGTAATCCTGTGACCTGGTAAGTCAGGATAGATTTTATCAGTTTTGTTTGTTTGTCTTGAGACAGGGTCTCCCTGTTATGCCCAGGCTGGAGTACAGTGGGACAATCATGGCTCACTGCATTCTTGACTTCCTGGGCTCAGGTGATTCTCCCACCCCAGCCTCTTGAGTAGCTGGGACTACAGGCACGTGCCACAATGCCCAGCTAATTTTTTGCATATTTTGTAGAGATGAGATTTCACCATGTAGCCCAGGCTGGTCTTGAACTCCTGGGCTCAAGGAATTCCCCCCCCCGACCCCACCCCGGCCTTGTAGCCTGCCAAAGTGCTGGGATTACAGGTGTGAGCCATCACACCTGACCTCTATCAGATGTTATCATTTTTTTTTTTAAGACTTTGAAAATGTGATCTGGAAAATATAAAAGTTGAAACAAAATGAATTTCTATGGGTAAGAGAGGGTAATATTTTAGAGTTGTGTTATAAAACTGCAAATTTTTATTAAATTACTAAATCAGAATACTAAATCCATGTGTCTTTTTCTTTCTCAAAAAATATCTTTTGGCTGGGTGCGGTGGCTCACGGCTGTAATCCAGCACTTTGGGAGGCCAAAGCAGGTGGATTGCCTGAGGTCAGGAATTCAAGACCAGCCTGGTCAACATGGTGAAACCCCATCTCTACTAAAAATATAAAAATTAGCCGGTGTGGTGGTGGGTGCCTGTAATCCCAGCTGCTCAGGGAGCTGAGGCAGGAGAATCGCTTGAACCCAGGGTTGGAGGTTGCGGTGAGCTGAGATCATGCCACTCACTCCAGCCTGGATGACAGAGTGAGACTCTGTCTCAAAAAAAAAAAAAAAGAAATAACCTTTTATAGAAAATGTCAAACACGTACAAAAGTTGATAGAATCACGTAAGGAACCCCTATGTATTCATCCTCCAGCTTCAATAATTATTTTATCTATATGCTAACCTACCTCCTTTTTCAGAATTATTTTGATGCAAACCCTAGATATCATATTATTATATCCATAAATGTTTGGATATGTATCTCTAAAAGAAAAGGATTTAAAAAAAAAACCAACAATACTGTTATCCCTTCTAAAAAATTAATATTTCAAAATATTAATTTTACATTATCAGTTGTCTTAGAAATATTTATTTTCTTGTATTGTTTGTTTTCTTGAATCTGGGTCCAAATAAGATTTTTACATTGTGTGATTATTAAGTTGCTTTTAATATATAGATTTCTCCTTTATGTATTTTTTATAGCTTTTTTTGTTTAAGAAACTACATTGTCATAAATCTAGAGTATTGCTTCCCCATGATGTCATTTAACATGTTCCTCTGTCTTCTATATTTTCTGAATATTCAGATTTGTTTGTTTGTTTGTTTAGGGCAGAACTGCTTCATAGGTGGTGTGCTTCTGGCAGGAGATATATGTGTCTAGTTCTTTTTGTGATGCTAACATCCACCAATAATCAGTGCCATCAGTTCTTATGTCAGTGTCTCCAGTCATTTTTGTTGTTTGTGACTTGTTATTGGGTAGATTCCTGAGAAAGGACTTATGGAAACAGTACTGCCTATTGATAATATCTTTTTTTTTTTTGAGGCGGAGTCTCGCTCTGTCACCCAGGCTGGAGTGCAGTGGCCGGATCTCAGCTCACTGCAAGCTCTGCCTCCCAGGCCCACGCCATTCTCCTGCCTCAGCCTCCCGAGTAGCTGGGACCACAGGCGCCTGCCACCGCGCCCGGCTAATTTTTTTGTATTTTTAGTAGAGACGGGGTTTCACCGTGTTAGCCAGGATGGTCTTGACCTCCTGACCTTGTGATCCGCCCGCCTCAGCCTCCCAAAGTGCTGGGATTACAGGCTTGAGCCACTGCGCCCGGCTGATAATATCTTATATGTGACTTTATACCTGAAAATTATTTTGGCTGTATATAAAATTCTTGGTTCACATTTTCTTTCCTTCATTGTCTTAAGTATCTTACTTTACAGTTTTTGAAACAAAGCATCGCTATAAAAAGTGAGATGCCAGTCTAATCTTTTTTCTTTATATGTGATTTTCTTAAAATCTTTTTTCTAAGTGATTTCCTTTAAAAATCAGTGGTTTTACTAGAATATATTTTTGTGGTGTTTTTTGTCAGTTTTTCTGGGTACTCAGTGTGCGCTTTCAATTTGTAGTTTCATATGTATTTTTTAAAAGTTTCATCAAAATTTTCTTGAATTACAATTTTTAGCGTTTGGTTTTCCAGTTGCTTTGGTTTTCTTCTTTAAGGACTCTTGTTGTGCATATGTTGGCTCTCTTTTTCGAATCTCCTTTGTCACATCTAATCTTTTTCATCTTTTTCCTTATTCAGTTTTCAAAATTTCTCTTTTTTTTAAGAGATAGGATCGTGCTGTGTTGCCCACATGGGAGTGCAGTGGCTATTCACAGATGTAATCATGGCACTTGATAGCTTTGAGCTCCTATAGCTGGGACTGTAGGCATGCACCACTACACATGCCTCAAAATTTCCCATTTTTAAGAAATCTGTTGTGTTTATTTGATCTTTTACTCTTTCTCATATAGTCTTCGTTTGTGAAGTTATCTTTTATTTCTACTTCTTTCTTGAGTTATTTTATCTCATTGAAAAACTGAAAAGTTTTTCTTAATTTGATTTTTATTCTTCACCATAGCATTAAAATTTTTTCTTTCAGCAGGCATAGTGGCTCACACCTGTAATCTCAGCACTCTAGGAGCTAAGTCAGGAGGATTGCTTGAGCCCAGGAGTTCAAGACAAGCCTGGGCAACGTAGCGAGACCCTGTCTCTACAAAAAATTTAAAAATTAGCCAGAGGTGGTGGTGTGTGCCTGTAGTCCCAGCTACTTGGGAGGCTGAAGTGGGAGAACTTTATGAGTCCAGGAGCTAGAGGTTACAATGAGCTATGATCATGACGCTGTACTCTATCCTGGGTGATAGAGTCACCCAGGACTTTTTTTTTTTTGAGAGTCTCCCTCTATTGCCCAGGCTTGAGTGTAGTGGTACAATCTCGGCTCACTGCAACCTCTGCCTCCTGGGTTCAAGCGATTCTCCTGCCTCAGCCTACATGTGCTGTGTGCCACTACACCCTGCTAGTTTTTGTACTTTTAGTAGAAACAGGGTTTCACCATATTGGTCAGGCTGGTCTCAAACTCCTGACCTCGTGATCTGACCGCCTTGGCCTCCCAAAGTGCTGGGATTACAGGTGTGAGCCACCGCACCCAGCTGAGTATGACCCTTTCTCTAAAAAAAAAAAAAAAAAAAAAAAAAGAATCTGTGTTTGTGTGTGTATATATATAATTTTAAAAACTTTTATGTATTATTTATGTATTTAATATATATATTTTATATATATATTTTTTTTTTTTCTGAGATGGGGTCTTTGTCACCCAGGCTGGAGTGCAGTGGCATGATCTTGGCTCACTGCAGCCTTCACCTTCCAGGTTCAAGTGATCCTCCCACCTCAGCCTCCTGAGTACCTGAGACCACAGGTGCGTGCTACCATGCCTGGCTAAGTTTCATTTTTGTAGAGATGGGATCTCTCTAAGTTGCCCAGGCTGCTCTTAATCCTGAGCTCAAGCAATCCACTTGCCTCTGCTTCCCAAAGTGCTGGGATTACAGGCGAGAGCCACTGTGCCCAGCCGATATATAATTTATCTGTATATTTTATTTTATTTCTTTTTTTTTTTTTTTTTTTTTTTGAGACGCAGTTTCACTCTTATCACCCAGGCTGGAGTGCAGTGGCAAGATCTCGGCTCACTGCAACCTCCTCCTCTTACGTTCAAGTGATTCTTATGCCTCAGCCTCCAGAGTAGCTGGGATTACAGGTATGTACCACCATACCTGGCTAATTTTTGTATATTTAGTAGAGATGGGGTTTCACCATGTTGGCCAGGTTGGTCTCGAACTGCTGACCTCAAGTGATCTGTCTGCCTCAGCTTTCCTAAGGACTGGGATTATAGGCATGAGCCACCGTGCCCAGCCATATATGTTTGTTTGAGTTCATTCAAAATGATATGCTTTTATTTGTTTTGTGGATAAGCTTTTCTAGATCACTTTATTGGTGGAGATAGTCTGCTTTTTTATTTTTATTTTTATTTTTGTGAGACGGAGTCAATCTCTGTGGCCCATGCTAGAGTGCAGTAGTATGATGTCAGCTCACTGCGACCTCTGCCTCCCAGGTTCAAGCAATTCTCCTGCCTCAACCTCCAGAGTAGCTGGGATTACAGGCACCGGCACCACGCCCAGCTAATTTTTGTATTTTTAGTAGAGATGGGGTTTCACCATGTTGGCCAGGCTGTCTAGAACTCTTGACCTCAAATGATCCGCCCACCTAGGCCTCCCAAAGTGCTGGCATTACAGGCATCAGCCACCGTGTCTGCCAAAAATTTTTTTTTTTAAGAGACAGGGTCCCGCCATGTTGCCAGTGTTGGAGTGCCTTGGCTATTCACAGACACATTAATTGCACATTGCAGCCTCTAACTCCTGGCCTTAAGGGATCCTCTCTCATCAGCCTCCTGAGTAACTGGGATTACAGGCATGTGCCACTGCTCCCAGCTTATTCTGCTGCTGCTTCTTTTTTTCCTTCCTAACTACTTTCTGTGAGAGTTGAGTGTGATCTTTTCTGTTGCTCATTTTTAGATTAAGTTAAACTTTTTGAACTGTAGATGGGAAGGCATTGGTGAGAATACTTCTGGCATCACAGCTCTAGAGCTGCTGCTTCTGTTATTTTTGTTAGTGCTTAAAATATAGTCTGTAAATTATATCTGAGTAAAGCTGTTTTTTAAAAAAGGTCTACTTTCTGAGCTCTAGCTGTGTCTTTCCTCACTTTTCTCTGTTTTTTTTTTTTTTCTTTGATCCTGTTATTCTTGGCATCCTTAGTTTAGATCCTCTGTCCAGCAGTTTCTCCTCAGTATGGGGCTTTGTCCCAGAAAGTGAGCATTGGCTGTTAGTTTAGAAAGTTCATATAGGGCCCAGCTTGCTCCAGTCCCCGCAGACCTTAACTCTGGCTCCTCATAATCACCCTCAAGTATATAAAAATCCTCCCAGGTTCAGCTGCTGTTGTCAACAATTTGTTTGAGAATACGCCTTCCAGGTAGCTTTTCATTAAGTTTTCAAGATGGCAGACCTGAAAGACTAGGTCCCTGAATCGCCTGTTCTTAGGACTAGCAAATTCCCCCACATAGATAAAAGAATTTATCCTTCCCTGCTCTTTTTTTTTTTTTTTTTTTGAGGAGTTTTGCTCTTGTTGCCCAGACTAGAGTGCAATGGCAGGATCTTGGCTCACCACAACCTCTGCCTCCTGGGTTCAAGTGATTCTCCTGCCTCAGTCTCCCAAGTAGCTGGGATGACAGGCATGCACCACCACCATGCCCAGCTAATTTTTTTTTTGTATTTTTAGTAGAGACAGGGTTTCTACATGTTCGTCAGGCTGGTCTCGAACTCTCAACCTCAGGTGATCCACCGTCCCACAGTGCTGGGATTACAGGCATGACCCACCGCGCCCAGCCTTTGCTCATGTTTTGGAAATCATGAGACCATTTTGTCACTTACTTGTTACATGTGTTGTCTGTGGATTTTTAGTTTTGTTATCGTAGTTGATATGTGTTATGTGGGAACTAGAGACTCAGAGTTACTGTCTTCCCCAGTGTCATTTTAATAATTGTATAGCATTAGCTTTGATGTTTAAATGTCCAGTATAGGCCAGGCATGCCTATAATTCTAGCACTTTGGGAGGCTGATGTGGGAGGATCACTTGAGGCAGCATAATGAGACACCGTCTCTATAAAAAGTTAAAAATTAGCCAGGGTCGGCTGCAGTGACTCACGCCTGTAATCCTAGCATTTTGGGAGGCCGAGGCAGGTGAATTGCCTGAGCTCAGGAGTTCAAGACCACCCTGTGCAACATGGTGTAACCTGGTGTCCACTAAAATACAAAAAATTAGCCAGGTGTGGTGGTGCACACCTGTAGTCCAGCTATTTGGGAGGCTGAGGCACAAGAATCACTTGAACCTGGGAGGTGGAGGTTGCAGTGAGCCGAGATCGCGCCATTGCACTCCATCCTGGGCAACAAAGCAAGACTCTGTCTCCAAAAAAAAAAAAAAAAATTAGCCAGGTGTGGTGGCATGTTCCTGTATTCCTGTCTACTTGGGAGGCTGAGGCAAGAGGATTGCTCGAGCCCAGGAGTTAGAGGTTGCAGTGAACTATGAACATGACACTGCATTCCAGCCTGGGTGCAAAGTGAGACCCTGCCTCTTTTTTTTTTTTTTTTTTGAGACAGAGTTTCACTGTCGCCCAGGCTGTAGTGCAGTGGCGCCGTCTGCTCACTGCAAGCTCCGCCTCCCAGGTTCACGCCATTCTCCTGCCTCAGCTTCCCATATAGCTGGGACTACAGGCGCCCACCACCACGCCCGGGTAATTTTTTATATTTTTAATAGAGACAGGGTTTCATCATGTTAGCCAGGATGGTCTCAATCTCCTGACCTCGTGATCTGCCCGCCTCGGCCTCCCAAAGGGCTGGGATTACAGGTGTGAGCCACCGCTCCCAGCAAACCTATCTCTTAAAACAATAAAGGCTGGGGGCCATGGCTCACGCCTGTAATCCCAGCACTTTGAGAGGCCGAGGTGGGCAGATCACGAGGTCAGGAGATCGAGACAATCCTGGCTAACATGGTGAAACCCCATCTCTACTAAAAAATACAAAAATTAGCCAGGCGTGGTGGTGGGCACCTGTAGTCCCAGCTACCTGGGAGGATGAGGCAGGAGAATGACGTGAACCCGGGAGGCAGAGGTTGCAGTAAGCCAAGATCATGCCACTGAACTCCTGCCTGGGAGACAGAGCGAGATTCCGTCTCAAAAAAAATAAATAAAATAAAATAAAGTCCTCTATAAACAGATAGATGCTAAATAGTGAAAGAGTGGTAGAAGGTAATTGATTTACCTTTCTTTTTGTTGCTTTAAAACATTCAGTAGCAGTTGTCTTGCAGAAGCTACTTTTAATCTTGAAGAAATTGCCTTGCTACAAAGGCTAGGGGAGAATTCCCCTTTCAGTGGACAATAATCAGGCCAGGGGCGGTGGCTCACGCCTTTAATCCCAGTACTCTGGGAGGCCGAGGCGGGCAGATCACCAGGTCAGGAGATCGAGAGCATCCTGGCTAATACAGTGAAACCCTGTCTGTACCAAAAAATACAAAAAATTAGCCAGGCGTAGTGGCGGGCATCTGTACTCCCAGGTACTCAGGAGGCTGAGGTAAGAGAATGGTGTGAACCTGGGAGGCAGAGCTTGCAGTGATCAAAGATCACTCCACTGCACTCCAGCCTACCTGGGCGACAAAGCAAGACTCTGTCTCAAAAATAATAGTAGTAATAATAATAATAAGAGTAATCTGTTTCTGTGATTTGGAGAATGGAATTCTCCATTCTGCTGGGTGACTGCTATTTAGGTAGAAAGTACTAGTAGTATCTCATTACGAGTTATATGGTTTTTTATGGATTAACCAGAGAACCTGAATAGTTTCTTTTTTTTTATTTTTAAATTGTCATTTACTTGTAAAAAGTCAAGTTTTACTTGGCTTCCCCCAGCAACAAATGCCTTCTAAATTCTAAAAAGCTGGTTTTGGTGGTACACCTGTAATCCCAGCTACTCAGGAGGTTGGGGCGGGAGGATTGATTAAGCCCCAGGCAACACAGCAAGAACCCCCTCTCTGAATGAATGAATGAATCATTAAACAGTCTGTCTCTCTCACGAAGAGAGGAACACACACACACACACACATTTGGAAAAAAAATATATTCAAAAGTTGGAGACTGGAAACCATCACTGATACCATGAATGTAGTATGTTCCTCTTAGGACAAATTGTCAAGTAAAAAAAAACCCTGTGTTCTTTTTTTTTTGAGACAGGATCTTACTCTGTCACCCAGAGTAAGATTGCACTTCATTGCTGAAGTGCAGTGGTGTGATTATGGCTCACTGCAGCCTCAATCTCCTAGGCTCAAGTCGTTCTTCCACCTCAGCCTCCCAACCAGCTGGGACTACAGGCATGCGCCACCACACCTGGCTAACTTTTTATTTTTTGTAGAGAAAGGATCTCCTTGTATTACCGAGGCTGGTCTCGAACTCTTTGCCTCAAGCAGTCCTCCCACCTCAGCCTCCCAAAGTGCTGGGATTACAGGCATGAGAAAAAATCCTGTGTTGCAATTGAAAAATTCACTATGAAAAACGGTCCAGCTTATTTAAAGTATATTGTTTATAACTTTTTTTCAAAAGTTAGATGTTTCTTCTCTGGAAATATTTTTCTTAACTTGTGTTATATGATAACCACGCAAATTTATTTTCTTTTTTTTTTGAGACGGAGTCTTGCTCTGTCGCCCAGGCTGGAGTGCAGTGGCCGGATCTCGGCTCACTGCAAGCTCCACCTCCTGGGTTCATGCCATTCTCCTGCCTCAGCCTCCCGAGTAGCTGGGACTAGAGGCGCGTGCCACCTCGCCCGGCTAGTTTTTTTGTATTTTTTAGTAGAGACGGGGTTTCACTGTGTTAGCCAGGATGGTCTCGATCTCCTGACCTCGTGATCCGCCCGTCTCGGCCTCCCAAAGTGCTGAGATTACAGGCTTGAGCCACCGCGCCCGCCAAATTTATTTTCTTATTTGGCTAACCTTTCCCAGTTTCTGCTGAGGTCTTTTTGTATTCTTGTCTGTACTTTAAATATTAGTATTCCTTACAGATCTGATTCTTACTCTACGTATTTTTCATGGAGGAAAAACATAGTGATTAATAGCACAGACTTGGGAGTCAGATTGGGGTTTAAATCTCAGTTGTGCTACTTACTAGCATAATTTTGTACCTACGTACATATGCACACATACTTACGTACATATATTGTCCTGCTTTTAAGAAGTGGTATTTCAAGTACCTGCTTTTGGTGAAGAAAAAGTAAATTAAAAAAAAAAAGTATTAGCCAGGTGTGGTGGCCCATGCCTGTTATCCCAGCACTTTGGGAGGCCAGGGCAGAAAGACTACTTGAGCCCAGGGATTTGAGACTAGCATGGGCATTTCATTTATATAGTAGATATATTTTTAAAGGGAGTCTTATGCATGAATTAAACATTTTAAAATGTATTATGGAAATTGTATTAATTAAGCTTCCTATTTAAAGGGATACTTTTGAGCCGGCTGCCATGGTTGATGCCTATAATTCTAGCTACTCAGGAGGCTGAGGTGGGAGGATCTCTTAGCCCAGTATTTTGAGGTTGTAATGAGCTATGATTTTGCCATTGCACTGTAGCTTGGGCAACAGAGCAAGATCCCATCTCTTAAATATAAATGAATAATAAAAGGATGTTTCCTGTCTTGGGAAGCCAAGACAGGAAAATTTATTGAGGCCAGGCATTCAAAAGCAGCCTGGGAAGCATAGCGAGAATCTGTCTCTACAACAAATAAAAAAATTGCCTAGATGTGGTGGGACACACCTGTGGTCCAAGCTACTGAGGAGGCTGAGGTGAGAAGCATTTCTTGAGTCCGGGAGGTCGAGGCTACAGTGAGCAATAATCATGCCACTGCACTCCACCCTGGGCGAAAGAGTGAGACCCTGTCTCCAAAATAAATAAATAAAATTTAAAAGGTGGTATTAAAAATTACTTTTTTTTTTTTTTTTTTAACCATTTTAAGATTTAGATGAGCGTCCCCGGCGTTGGCGTTGGCGTCATCGTCCTGGTCTCCGTCCGCCAGGCGCTCCCGCACCCTTGCTGACCCTGCCGCCCGCAGCCCTGGCGCTCCCTGCGGGCCCTGCCGAGGCTGTGCCAGCGCGCGCCCTGAGAGTCGGTGGGCGCCGACTGCGGCCACCGCTTCTGTTGGGCGTGCGTGGTGTGCTTCTGGGCCGAGGAGGATGGGCCCTTCACGTGCCCCGAGTGCGCCAACGACTGCTGGCAGCACGCCGTGGAGCCTGGCCGGCTCCCGCGTAGCCGCCGCCTTCTGGCGCTCGAGGCGGTGACCGTGGCGCCGGCGCGCAATGGCCGGGCCAGCGAGGCCTAGCTGCAGCTGCTGTGCCGCACTGACGCCAGCCCGCTCTGCGCCGCCTGCCGCCTGGCTGCGGGCCTCGAGCCACCCGAGTGGGAGCCGCGCTGGAGGAAGGTGCTGTGCGGCAAGGAGAACAAGGAGTCTGTGGAAATCATGAGAAAGAACTTGAATGACGCCCGGGACCTGCATGACCAGGCGGAGTCAGCCGCTGCAGTGTGGAAGGGACACGTGATGGACCATAGGAAGAAGGACTGACCAACTACAAGAAGCTGCGGGCCTTCTTTGTGGAGGAGGAGGAGCACTTCCTGCAGGAGGCTAAGAAGGAGGAGGGGCTCCTCAGGGAGGGGCTTCTCGCTCAGATCACTGCTGAGACAAAGCACCGGAACCTGGGCCTCAGCATGCTGCTGCAGTGATGGCGCCAACCCGCGGCAGTCCCAGAGCTGGAGGCAGGAGGATGGATCCTCATCTCCCTGGGAAGTGTCAGCGTGTGGCTGTCAGGGAAGTGTGGAAGGCGCCCAGCCTTGGGTCCATTTATATAGTTGTGTGTTTCAACAATGTCTCTATCCTTTACTCTGAGGTGTGAGTGTTTTGGGGGCTGCAAACACCTCCTGGTAGAGGCTGGACCTGAGGATCCTTCTGACCTGTGCCTGACCCTTCCTGAAGTCCTGGCCACAGCCCATCCTCCATGAGTCCCGGCAGCTCTGGGCCATGCCCTTCCTTGGTCACCCATCTGCCCCTCACCTTGTCATCCAGGGACCCAGACCCTGCACCTTCCATGCGGGCCCACAGATCCTTGGCAGGTACCTGAGGTGCACCGTTGAGTGTCAAATTTGGGGTTAGCATCCAGAAAGAAGAACGCACATGAGGCTCTGTGAAGGCTGGAACTCAGGGCTTCAGGGAAGAGAAAGGAAGACGATTGCACCTTGATGCCTCCTGAGGAAGCGGCCCTCCTCTTGAGGTGGGCGTGGGCCCCACCCAGCGTTATCAGTGTGGCTCTGTCCACGTCCCCCTTCCTGGCCCCCACCCTGCTTCTGTGTCTCCCAGGAGCCCTCCCTGTGCTCCACCTGCCTCTGCAGAAGGAACTCTCTCCGTTTCCCTGGGTGAGGGGACTGGCAGGTGGCAAACCCCATTTAGCCTCTCCAGGTCCTGCCATGGTGTCTCATCTTGCCGTTCTCTCTGGCTCTTTCTCTCTTCCCATTTCCTTTAGTAGTTGAATTTTGCAAAGCTCGTAGCAGTAGCTCAGTTGTCTGCAGCATCCTTGTGTGTAGATAAATTAGTGGACAGAAACTCAGCACTGGGGACAAGATTGCAAAGTCAGGGACATAGATGGAGGCAGATGTTGAGATTTGGGTACAGCTGGGCTTGTGAGCAGTGCCTGTTTCCAGATGAAGCCTTTCAGCACTTCCAAGTCCCCAGCCTTTCGTGCGATGTCTGTGAGTTTGACCTACCCAGTGTGTGGGCTGGAAATGCTGAATAAAGTGGGTTTGTGTCAAAAAAAAAAAAAAAAAAAAAAAAAAGATTTAGATGGGCCAGGCACAATGACTTACGTCTGTAATCCCAGCACTTTGGGAGGCCAAGGCAGGAAGATCACTTGAGCTCAGGAGTTTAAAACAAGCCCGGGCAACATAGTGAGACTTCGTCTCTATTTTACTAAAAAAAAAAATTATTTAATTTCTTTTCTCGAAGCAAGGAGTCAATTAATACAGGAATATAGAAGTATAGATATGTATAGATAGATCTAATCACTCCTATGGCTCCAGTCATTGAGTATATGCTAATAATACCCAAATCTTTTTCTCACTGGGATCTGCCTCAAGAATACTAGACGTACTGGCTACAGACACACCAACCTTTATGTTCCTAAACCTAAATTAATTAACTTTCTTTTTTTTTTTTTTTTTAATTAACTTTCTATACTCCTATACCCACTCTGTCTCCAGCGTTCACTAGAGCTAAATAATACATCTACCCATTGCTTAAACCGGAAATTTATGTGTCACTCTTGAATTTATTCCTTACCCTTGGCCATCCAGCCAACTACATAGTATTTTTGGATTCTGTCTCCTGTGGTTTAAAGTGTTACATTTATTTCTTTTTTCTTTTCTTTTCTTTTTTTTTCTTGTGATGAGTCTTGCTTTTTCGCCAGGCTGGAGTGCAGTGGCGCAATCTCGGCTCATTGCAACCTCTGCCTCCCGGGTTCAAGCGATTCTCCTGCCTAGCCTCCCAAATAGCTGGTATTACAGGCGTGTGCCACCACACCCCGCTCATTTTTGTATTGTTAGTGGAGATGGGATTTCACCGTGTTGGCCAGGGTGGTCTGGAACTCCGGCCTCAAGCAGTCCACCCATCTTGGCCTTCCAAAGTACTGGGATTACAGGTGTGAGCCACTGTGCCCAGTGGTTCCTTCCTTTCTTTCTCCCTCCCTCCTTCTCTCTCTCCCTTCCTCTTTCCCTCCCTCCCTTCCTTCCTGTTTCTCTCGTCAGCCAGGCTGGAGTGCAATTGTGTGATCTCGGCTCATTGCAACCTCCACCTCCCGGGTTCAAGCGATTCTCCTGCCTCAGCCTCCTGAGTAGCTGGGACTACAGGCACGCACCACCACACCCAGCTAATTTTTGTTTTTTTTTAGTAGAGACGAGGTTTCACCATTTTGGCCAGGATAGTCTCAGTCCCTTGACCTCATGATCTGCCCACCTTGCCCTCCCAAAGTGCTGGTATTACAGGTGTGAGCCACTGCCCCCGGCCTCTTTTTTTTTTTTTTTTTGGTTTTTTTTTTTTTTTCCGGGTTTTTTTTTTTTTTTTGAGATGGAGTCTTAGCTCTTTACCGAGGCTGGAGGTGTAGTGTCACGATCTCGGCTCACTGCAAGCTCCACCTCCCGGGTTCACACCATTCTCCTGCCTCAGCCTCCCCGGTAGCTGGGACTATAGGCGTCTGTTACCATGCTCGGCTAATTTTTTG
>NC_045444.1:128138185-128161559 GCF_002776525.5 Piliocolobus tephrosceles | reverse complement strand
TTTTTTTTTTTTTTTTTTTTTTTTTTTTTTTTTTTTTTTTTTTGAGATGGAGTCTTAGCTCTTTACCGAGGCTGGAGGTGTAGTGTCACGATCTCGGCTCACTGCAAGCTCCACCTCCCGGGTTCACACCATTCTCCTGCCTCAGCCTCCCCGGTAGCTGGGACTATAGGCGTCTGTTACCATGCTCGGCTAATTTTTTGTGTTTTTTTTAGTAGAGATGGGGTTTCACCGTGTTAGCCAAGATGGTCTTGATCTGACCTCGTGATCTACCTGCCTCAGCCTCCCAAAGTGCTGGGATTACAGGTGTTAGCCACTACACCTGGCTTTTTTTTTTTTGGAGATGAAGTCTCACTGTGTCACCCAGGCTGGAGTGCAGTGGTGTGATCTCGACTCACTGAAACCTCCGTCCTCTGCCCCCGGGTTCAAGTGATCCTCCTGCCTCAGCCTCCCAAGTAGCTGGGATTACAGGTGTGCACCACCACGCCCAGCTAATTTATGTATTTTTAGTGGAGATAGGGATTCACCACGTTGGCCAGGCTGGTTTGGAACTCCTGACCTCAAGTGATCCCCCCACCTGAGCCTCCTAAAGTACTGGGATTACAGGTGTGAGCCACTGTGCCCAGCCTGGTCTATTTCTTTCTTTCTTTCTTTTTTTTTTTTTTTGAGATGGAGTTTTGCTCTTGTCACCCAGGCTGGAGTACAATGATGTGATCCCGGCTCACTGCAACCTCTGCCTCCTGGGTTCAAGTGATTCTCCTGCCTCAGCCTCCTGAGTAGCTGGGATTACAAGTGCCCACCACCATGCCCGGCTAATTTTTGTGTTTTTAGTAGAGACGGGGTTTCACCACATTGGCCAGGCTGGTCTCAAACTGCTGACCTCAGGTGATCCACCTGCCTTGTCCTCCAAAGTGCTGGGGTTACAGGCGTGAGCCACCGTGCCCAGCCTCTCTTTATTTCTTATACCAGTTGCAGAAGCTAAAAATCTGAGAATCATGTATAATATATCTCTTTCCTTTATACATCATTTCTACTACCTTGAGTATGTCCTTGCAATTTCATCACCTAGTAGTTCTTCAATTCGGTTATAGTCTAGTCCCTACTTACCTTTCCAGCCTCATCTTATACTTCCCTCTCATTTTTTCATTTTGTGCACACTCCATGCATGCCATGCTTTTTTTGGGGGGCGGGGGGAGAGACAGGATCTCACTTTGTCCCCCAGCCTGGAGTACAGTGGCACAATGGCTTATTGGAACCTCAACTGGTTGGGACCAAGTGATCCTCCCACCTCAGCCTCCCAAGTAGCTGGGACGACACAGTTGTGCTCCTACACCTGGCTAACTTTTTATTTTTTATAGAGATGATATATCCTTACGTAGCCTAGGCTGGTCTTGAACTCTTGGGTTCCAGCAATCCCCGCCTTGGCCTCCCAAAGTGCTGGGATTACAGGCATGAGCCACCATGCTGGTCAGCTCTTGAATTTGTAGTCTACCTTGCCTAGCAGCTCCTACTCATCCTTCAGATCTCAGTCCAAAGCATCACTTTTTAGGGAATCCTTTCTTGCCCCAAGCTAAGTCAAGTTGTCCTTTTATAAAGCCTCATTGCCTCTTAGACCCGTGCATCATCCATTACATTCATTGTCTAAATTTATTTGCCTACCTAATTATTTGATTAATGTCCATCTTTCTGACCAGGATATAAAGACTATGATGACAGAAGCAGTCTTATTTTTGTTCACCTTTTTATCCTTAGTGCCCAACATGTTGTAGGTCATTATATATTTGTGGAGTAAAAGGTGGTCATTGCCACCATCTTAGTGAGGCCACTGATACCTCTTTATTTCCTTTTTTAGAAACAAGATCTTGCTCTGTCACCCAGGCTGGTGGGTGGGTGACGGAGCATTAGAAAAAAAATTATATATATAGAGAGAGACGGAATCTTGCTCTGTCACCCAGGCTGGAGTGCAGTGGCACAATCTCAGCTCACTGCAACCTCCACCTCCCAGGTTCCAGTGATTCTCTTGCCTCAGCTTCCCGAGTAGCTGGGATTACAGGCACCCGCCACCACACCTGGCTACTTTTTTAGTAGAGATGGGGTCTCACCATGTTGGTCTCGAACTCCTGACCTCAAGTGATTCTCCCACCTCAGGCCCCAAAGCACTGGGATTACAGGCATGAGTCACTGCACCTGACTAATTTGCATTTCTTCCATGCACTGTTAACTGCATACTCAATATCCAGTACCTTTTGTGCTAATGGAACCTTCATTTTGTTAGTCGGCTTAGCCTTAGGTGAGATACTCATGTTTGCAACCTCCCTGGCAGCCTGGGTTGCCATGTGACATAGTTCTAACCAATGAGCTGTAACCAAATGTGTTGGAGCTTCTGGGAAGTCTTTTGCTTTCCTCAATAGGAAAATATAGCTAATGATCCATGTCCTTTTTCCTTTCTTCCTGCTTTGACTGTACATGTGATACCTGGAGTTAGGGCAGCCTTTCTGCCATCATCAGATGACAGGCATGAGAGTATGGTCAAGGTAAATGACCCTATTTTAGCCACAGTAACTCTCCTACTTGCTGCTGAAAGTACTCCTAAATGACGTATCCAGGGGGCTGAACATCAGTTTGCTGTATGATAGTCCTTGATTTGTCTCTCTGGCTCCTCTCTATAGGGGGAGCTCCTTGAGACAAGGAACCACCTGACAATTACTCCCACTTCTGTGTTGCAGAATGGGTACAGAGTGAGTGCTCATGACCTTAGTCTGGTTTCTATTGCTTATGAGAGAATACCTGAAACTGAAACTAAATATACCTAATTTATAAAGAAAAGGAATTTATTTCTTTCAATTAGGAAGTCCAAGGTTGAGAGGCCACATCTGATGAGGACCTTCTTGCTGGGGGGGACTCTGCAGAGTTCTGAGGGCAATACAGGGCATCACATGGTGGGGAGGCTGAGCATGCTCACATGCTAGCTCAGGTCTCTCTTCCTCTTCTTATAAAACCGCCAGTTCTGGCCGGGCTCAGTGGCTCACCCCTGTCATCCCAACACTTAGGGAGGCTGAGGTGGGTGGATCACTTGAGGTCAGGAGTTCAACACCAACCTGGCCGACATGGCGAAACCCTGTCTCTACTAAAAATACAAAAATTAGCTGGACTTGATGCATGCCTGTAATCCCAGCCACTTGAGAGGCTGAGGCACGAGAATTGTGGAGGTTACAGTGAGCCAAGATTGTGCCACCCCACTCCAGCCTGGGTAACAGAACAAGGCTGTCTCAAAAAAAAAAAAAAAAAAAAAGCAGCTAGTTTTCCATGATGAATCCATGAATCCATTCATTCATGGGCATAGAGCCTTCATGATCCAATCACCTCTTAAAGGCCCCACCTCTCAGTACCATCACATTGGGGATTAAGTGTCAACATGAACTTTGGAGGGAACCATATTCAAACCATAGCACTCATTAAGTCTGTTTTGAAGGAATGAGTGATATGATTTTATTCCGTATGCAAACTTTTTCCACTGGAGAGTCCAGGATGAATCTTCACTTTTCTAGGGTAAGTGGCTCTTTGTAGTCATTTCTTGAACCAATATTCTCAAACTTTATGGTCTTTTTACTCCTTTGTTAGGACCAGAAATACTCTCTAAAGCTGTGCCTCATTCTTTTTCACATTATGACCCAACTGGTACACGATACTATTTGTTGTATAACACAGCATTGTAAATGGACAGAGCCTGCTTGCTGCAGAGGTAACACTTGGGCTGGCCCCCCAAATTTTACCTGCTCATCTCTGGGCCAAGGGCATAATATTTCTGCATAGCTAAAAGCCCAATGGCCACACTAGTCCAGAAGCTCTCTGCAGAGAGTTGAAAGTTCATCTACTTCTCAGTGAAGAATATCATGAGTTCCTTACCTGGAGGAGTTCCTGTCCTCCCTGTCGTTCCTGACTCTCTGTAACCTTGGTGGATCCCTGTAACTGTCTGACTCTAGGCTTCCTCTTCTGCACAAGAGTGATGCTGCCTCATGAGCTTGTGGGGACCCTCACATGCTGAACTTTTTACTTAAAAAAAAAAAAATCACATGACTATATGAGTATATTCTTAACGCAAAAAACCAAAACACGGAAAAGCAAAAGTCCAAGTTTCTGTTCTCCAAACTTCCTTACCACCCCCCGCCCCAGCCCTTACCTGCCCAATTCCTTCCCTTCCCTTTCTGGGCATCCATATAGACAGTTTCCTTCGCATTTACTTACAGACATAGACTTATGTAACAAATAGTTTTGTTTTTGGTGTTTCCCTCTAACATTTTGTCCAGAAAAACAGAAAAGTTGAAAGAATTACAGAATGAGCATCCTTATAACCACCTAGGTTTTAGAGTAAACACTTTGCTGTACTGCATTCTCACACACCTCCTCATTTACCCACACTTCCTTTCCTCCATCCATCCTTTCACACTTTCACTTTAGCATACAGTGAGTTGCACCAATCTAGAGTCAACATTGTGTAAGGGCTTTTCTGTTTTCTTTTTGTTGTTTGAGATAGGGTCTTGCTCTGTCTCCCAGGCTGGAGTGCAGTGACATGCATGATCTTGGCTCACTGCAACCCCTGCCTTCCGGGCTCAAGTTATCCTCCTGCTTCAGCCTTCTAAGTAGCTAGGATCACAGGCGCACACCACCACGCTCGGCTAATTTTTGTATTTTTTGTAGAGATGGGGTTTTGCCATGTTGCCCAGGCTGGTCTTGAACTCCTGAACTCAAATCTGTCTGCCCACCCAGGCCTCCCACAATGCTGGGATTACAGGTGTGAGCCACTGGACCCGGCCTATTTCTTTACCTTAAAACGTCAGAAGATAACTTATCTCAAATAAAAAATTACTAAAATTAAGGATTTCTAATTGGCTGTTTCTTTTTGTTTTTAATTCGTGGTAAGAATATTTAACATGGGATCTACCCGCTTCACAAATTAAGTATACAATGCAGTATTATGAACTCTAGGCAGGATGTGCAGCAGATCTCTAGAACACATTCATCTTGCATAACTGAAACTTTCAACCCATTGAAGAGCAACTCCCCACTTCCTCATCCCCTCAGCCCCTGGAAACCACCATTGTACTCTCTGCTTCTGTGAGTTTGACTATTTTAATTGATTAATTAATTTTTTTAGAGTCTCACTTCGTCACCCAGGCTGGAATGCAATGGCGTGATCTTGGCTCACTGCAACCTCCGCCTCTGGGTTCAAGCGATTCTCCTGCCTCAGCCTGCAGAGTAGCTGGGATTACAGGTGCCTGCCACCATGCCCGGCTAATTTTTACAATATTTTTAGTAGACACGGGGTTTCACCATGTTGGCCGGCTGGTTTTGAACTTCTGACATCAAGTGATCTGCCTGCCTCGGCCTCCAAAGTGCTGGGATTACAGGCATGAGCCACTATGCCCAACTGGTTTCTTTTTTTCCTTTTTTTTTTTTTTTTTTTTTTGTGAGGGAGTCTCATTTTGTCCCCCAGGCTGGACTGCAGTGGCATTGTCTTGGCTCACTGCAAACTCCGCCTCCCAGGTTCAAGCGATTCTCCTGCCTCTCCTCCTGAATAGCTGAGACTACAGGCATCTGCCACCACGCCCAGCTAATTTTTGTATTTTTAGTAGAGACTGAGTTTCACTATGTTGGCCAGGCTGATCTCGAACTTCTGACCTTGAGTGACCCGCCCGCCTCTGCCTCCCAAAGTGCTGGGATTAGAGGCATGAGCCATCGTGCCCAGCCGGCGGTTTCTTTCTGGGTAGATGGTGATATCATCTTAAAATTATGACAATTTTTTCTCATCTTCCAATCCTTACATGTTTTCTTTCTTTTTCTTTCCTTGGGGCATTGACCAGTACAATGCAGTTCTGTGTTAAACCATAGGAGATTACTGAGTATTTTTGTATTAATTAATCCTGACCTTAAAGGATTAATTAATTAAGGATCTTTGCAATTTTCTTTATCAAGTAAAATTTTGATACAAGGTTTTGGTATATGAAATTTACTAGTTGAAAAAGTTTCTTCCAGTCTTAATTAGCTAAGAGGGAAAAAATCATAAGTAGGCTTTGAATCTTATCAGATTTCTGAATAGACTGAGATAATTATATGATTTTTTTTTTCTTTTTAATGTGGTAGCTCATGTTAATAGATTTTTCAATGTTGAAAAATTCTTCACAGGACTTTGGGAGTCTGAAACAGGAGGATCGCTTGAGCTCAGGAGTTCAATATCAGCCTGGGCAACATAGTGAGACCTCATCCCTATTGAGAAAAAGAAAAAATATATGGGTATATATACATATACACACACAAATATGTACATATATAGACACAAATATACACATGTATATATACACACATAATATAAAAAAGAAAAATTATTACATTCCTAAGCTAAGTTTTACTTGATTTTATATACAGTTGGCCCCTTGTATCCTGGGGCTTTACATCTGTGGTTTCAACCAACCGTGGATCAAAAATATTTGAAAAACAAAAGCAATAACAAATAACAAGAAAAAATAATACAAATAAAAAATCAATACAACAACTTTTTTTTTGAAACAGTTTTGCTTTGTTGCCTAGGTTTGAGTGCAGTGGCACCATCATAGCTCACTGCAGCCACGACCTCCTGAGCTCAAGTGATCCTCCCACTTCAGCCTCCTGAGTAACTGGGACCAGAACGCCTGGGCTCAAGTGATCCTCCTGCCTCAGCCTCCCAAAGTGTTGGGATTACAGAAGTGAGCCACCGTGCTCGGCCCCAACAACTATTTACACAACATTTACATTGTATTAAGTAGTAGTGTAAGTAATTTAGAGGTGATTTAAATTATACAGAGGATGTGCATAGGTTATACGCAAATACAGATGTTCCTTGACTTATGATGGGGTTACAACCAAATACATCCATCATATAGATTGACAATATGGTGAGTTGAATTTACAATGGGTTTATCCAGATGTAACCCCATTGTAAGATGAGAAGTGTTCTGAATGTCCATTGCTTTCACACCATTGGCAAGTCATTCCCAATTGAAGCCATCATAAATTGGGGACTGACTGTAGAGTGCTATTTTATATAAGGGACTTGAGCATTGTGGATTTTGGGGGGAGGGTTCTGGAACTAATCCCTTGTGGATATAGAGGGACTGCTGTATATATACATCTACAGGGCAAGAAAGTTTATTTTTTAAAATTATACCATGTTGATTGTGATGACTGGCATATAGATTATGATGGTTTTTCTCTGATTTTGTATACTGAAGTGTTTTCATAGGACCAAGAATGTTAGAGAAATAAAGATCTTAAATACAAAATGATAAATTAATATATATACTATTTGATTCTGTTAGCTATATTTTGTTTTATGTAAGTGATCATAAGTAAAAAATGGTTTTATAATTTTATTTTTGTTAACCTTATCTAACTTGAGAATTAAAAATTTTAGTTTCTTAAAATGAACTGGATAATTTTTATACTTTTTAAAGTTTCTTTTTCTTTTTCTTTCTTTTTTTTTTTTTGAGATGGAGTCTCGCTCTGACGCCCAGGCTGGAGTGCAGTGGCGCGATGTCTGCTCACTGCAAGCTCCGCCTCCTAGGTTCACGCCATTCTCCTGCCTCAGCCTCCCTAGTAGCTGGGACTACAGGCGCCCGCCACCATGCCCAGCCAATTCTTTTGTATTTTTAGTAGAGACAGGGCTTCACCGTGTTAGGATGGTCTGGATCTCCTGACCACAAGATCCGCCTGCCTCGGCCTTCCGAAGTGCTGGGATTATAGGCGTGAGCCACCGCACCCGGCCTACTTTTTTTATTTTCTTGTACAGCACACTGTCCAGTAGAAATGTAATACAAGAACACATGTGACTTAATGTTTGTAGTAGCCACTTAAAAAAGTAAAAAATATGCGTCATAAATTTTAATAATATATTTAATTCAATATGTCCAAAGTAGTGTCATTTCAGCATGTTATCAACATAAACATGAATGAAATATTTCACCTTCTGTTTTTGCACTAAGTTTTTGAAATCTGATATTTTATATTGATAGCACTTCTTAATTCAGACACGAAATTTTCATAAGAAATACATGATTTGTATTTAGGTTTCATAAAATTTACAATTCATAAACTAGATTCACATACGCGAATCGTTTCAAACATACTTAAAAGTTTTCCAGGAGGACCTCTCAGCCCAGCGCCTCGCCCCCTGAAGTCAGCCCTGACTGCAGCCTGCGAAGCACCCGCCGGTTGTCCCAGGAGAGGGCGCTTCAGACGAAAGCGCAGAGCACCCAGGAGGCGCGGGAAGCAGGAGGGCGAGGGGGCCCAGGAAGGCAATGGGGGCGAGGCGGGACGAGGAGGGGCGAGTGAGGACGAGGGGGCCGAGGTAGGCGAGCGCCGGGCTGTCCGCAGCCAGTGTCGCCCCTCCTGAAAGCCCTGGGCAGGTGAAATGAGGACCAGCGCTGACAAAGGATAGGATGCAGAAGACTCCTCAGGAGTGACTTTGGAGCTGAGATCACCCTCGGGAAGCTCGGATTCTCATCCGCGTCCACAGACCCGGTGGCCGCAGACTGGGCGTCCGGGGAAAAGGCAAGCGGCTGTGAGCATCACAGTGAGAAAACCAGGCTCCTGCGACCCCCAGGCCTTAAGCCCCGACCCCAGGGCATTTGGGAGCAGGTCTGCGTCAAGGACCAGCACACTCTGGAAGGGAGCTCTGCCTTTCTGGGGTCCTCCAGCTGAAGAAGGATGTGATTTGCACGAAACCCACCCTGTAGACCTCAAATCAGAGGGAAGCCCCAGGAACTTGGGGGGGGGACTTTGATGTGGCTCCCGCGCACCCACCGGGCACCGTGTGAATTGCCAGGCGCACGACGAGCTTGAGTGGACGCTGGGTTCGCTGAGCCCCCCAGAGGCTCCTCGCCATGGGTCACCTGTGCCGCCTTGGACTACCCAGAGAAACCCTTCCTCCCGCCAGGTGAGCCGCAGGCCAGGCTCCAGGCCTGAGTGTGCCCGCGGCGGGGATTTCTCTGTGAACAGCCCATCATACCATAATATCAATGTTATCTTAGCCGCATGTTCTGAAGAAACACGAATTTCAGGCACAAGCGTGAATTTTGCGTGTTTTAAATTGTAAATGGGACTCCAAGGAAGTTGAAACTTGAAGCAGCCTGAAAGCAAACTTAATTGCGCCATCCCCCACCATCCTCCAGGGTAAACTGAGGAGCATAGTTAATTGGTTTTGTCAGATGGGCTGTTCTGGATGTAACCACCTAATTCCTGGAACCCATTGAGAGTCAGCTTCCTTTATGGGCATCTGACAAGATGTGCTCAAACACCTTGAGGATCTTTATGGAAACAATTTTTTTTTTTTTTTTTTTTATTAAGATGTCATTCAGGGCTCTGAACAGTCAAAGACATTGAATTGAGCTGTTAGGTGGATGAGTTTGATGTAGTTATACAGTGTGCAATTGGTACTTGTAAATAGCGTGAGTAATGATATTGCAAAAATAAAGAAAACCGTCTTTTAAAAAGAAAAGCAGCTGGGCACAATGGCTCACACCTGTAATCCCAGCACTTTGGGAGGCCAAGGTGGGCGGATCACGGGGTCAGGAGTTCGAGACCAGCCTGGCCACTATGGTGAAACCCTGTCTCTGCTAAAAATACAAAAATTAGTCGGGCATGGCGGCCTGCGCCCAGGCAGGCTGTTCTGGGAGAGGAAGCTTGGCTGTCTAATGCAGTGTGGCCATTTGGCTATGACATCACACTGCACAGTTTAATGACTGAAATCAGACCTCTTCTTGTTATTGGAGATGACTGGAGGATTTTTCTTTTTCCCCTGAACGTAAGTAGGTGAGCCATGAAGATCCCAGATTTCATTCAGGGACTCAGAACCAGCGGCAAGGAGCAGGCTGCGTGGAGAAAACAGAGGTGTCTCTGAAGTACCCCACGAGTCCAGCTTGTTCAAAGTAAAAGTGGCAATGGCTTTGGGATCACAAAAACAGCCCTTTAACATCAAAGTCAATTAGTAGAAACCCATAAATATCATGTGGCAAAAAAAGATTTGAAATTTACTTAAATATTCAGTTTATTTTCTCAGATGGGACTTTTTTTTTTTTTTTTTTTTTTTTTTTTTGCGAGACAGAGTCTCACTCTGTTGCCCCAGCTGGAGTGCAGTGGAGCCATCTCAGCTCACTGCAACCTCTGCCTCCCGGTTCAAGCAATTTTCCTGTTTCAGCCTCTTGAGTAGCTGGGACTACAGGCGGGAGACACCACGCCCAGCTATTTTTTGTGTTTTTAGTAGAAATGGGGTTTCACCATGTTGGCCAGGCTAGTCTCAAACTCCTGACCTCAAGTGAAGTGAGGCCTGCCTCGGCCTCCCGAAGTGCTGGGATCACAGGCGGGAGCCACTGCACCCCACTGGGACTCAATTTTTAACACATACTTTTAACACTAACTTTTGTGCTAGAAAATTAAATTATTAATTCTGTAAAAAACCTAACTGTGTGTACTTTAATAAGTAAAACTAAGTTGATTATAATGTGACAAAAAATGTAAGCAATAATAATAGAAAAATTATCCAATAGGAACCGTGCAAAGAATTTTATATTATGACTCATGTCCCCTTTCCCTGCAATGTTATTAACTTCTATCCTCATTTTCCACATCAAGGAAATTAAGTTTGGAGACACTGAGTGACTTACTTAAGTCACAGATCTGGTAGGTGGAGAGAGTTTCTCTCACTCTAGGGACCACAATCTACAGAATAAAAAAATTCTACAAAATATTTGTTACCATTGAAGTAGGTAGGCAAACTGTTACTAGCATAAATTATGGCAAGAATAAGAAGAAAGGGTGGTGGGCTGGTCTTACTTCTGCAGTTTAATGGGGATCCCTGCACTGAGATGTCTGGCTAAGTGGTCATTGTAACAAATGGCAGAGATCATGAAAACATCAGGGAGCAGGTGGTGGCCGTTCCAGTTTCTGATCTCAGGAAGAGGGAAGAGCTGCAGATGTCTTTACTGTGAATGAGGGAGAGAAACGCTAAAGCGCAGAAATGCTCAGAACCAAAGAGCTGTATCACTCACGCTTCTGGAAAAGACATTAGCATCTTCTCATTGCTCATCTACTGTGCCTGGCACAGCCTTATTTTCTAGCTTTCTGAATGTGAGTTCCATCCATATCCTTTGCATAACTGTGGTACTGGGCTGTGGAGAGCTTGGGATGCGTGTCCATGAGGAAATGGGCTGTTCTGGTTATTATAAAATGGCCAAGGGAGGGCGCCATGGCACACCTCTGAGTAACCCAGGACACTCCTGTTTGGGGAATGCAAACCATCCATATGGCAGGAGCAAATTATAAAGATTGATCCTGTTACAAGAATGGTTTCAAATCTGACCAACCTCATGGCATACATTGGGGAAGCAATTGTGAAACCCCTTGATTCTCTGAATCTGGACATGCTGTACTGTGCCAATGGTTTGTGTGTGACAGAAAATGCAGCTGTGTCTACTGGGAAAGACTGGGGAAATTTCTTCCTGTGGAGTTGTTTATAAAGCAAAAGTGCATGAAACTGTCAGTAATATTGTAGTCTATAAAGGGAAATTACTCTTAGAGGCTAATATTGCACGATGACTACATTTTTTTTTTTTTTTTTTTTTTTTTTTTGCCTATTTGGAAAAGATCTTTATCTCTTGGAGTATTAAGAAGTCAACATATAATTGCCACCCTATACACTGTGTTCTGGAGTGCCTAATTTATTGAAGCGTGAAACCTGTTTTAAATAAAAATCTGTTTCAAAACCAAGGCCAGACATGGTGGCTCATGCCTATAATCTCACACTCTGGGAGGCTGAGGTGGAAGGATCACTTGAGGCCAGGAGTTCAAGACCAACCTGGGCAACACAATCTCCACCAAAAAAAAATTTAGCAATTAGCCAAACCTGGTGGCACATACCTGTTGGTCCCAGCTACTTGGGAGACTGAGGCAGGAGGATCGTTTGAGCCCAAGAGGTCAAGGCTACAATGAGCTGTGACGCACCACTGCACTCCAGCCTGGGTGTGAGGCCCTGTCTCCAAAAAAAAGAAGTCTGGAAACATTGACAGTATTTTTGTAATAGATTGAACCCACTTGTTTAGTTCTTCTGGGGTAAAGGCATAAGTTTACACCCTGGAAGTTGGACACATAAATTATCTGCAGCAATATAGGGTGGACGCAGGTGCAGCGGATGATGGGAACGTTGCTTTAATGCACACTGTACATTGCAGTTTTGCACAACCTAATGAGGGACAGCACATTAAACATGTCATAACAATAAACTGTTATGGACAGTTGTCTGTTTTCAGACATTGTGGCTACCCCAAACAACTTTAAGTCAAAAGATATGATCGTTTAGTTTAACCGTTTTAAAAGTCAGTTTAAAAAGGGTACACTACTCTGTAATGCATTTTCTGTATGGAAATCTTTCCTAGTTGGTCCATTGTTCGATGATTAAACATCTGTTGCACTGTAAAAAGAATACAAGCCAATAGTGTACTAGAGGATACTCACTATTTCATCATTTTATGATTCAATGACATTAAAGGGAGTAAAGTAGAAAATATAATAGGTATAAGTGTGTAATTATAAGGAATAGGAGGGAAGTTCTTCTTGGAACAAATTGGCTTCAAGGGCCCTCGTGTTGACTTTGCTCCTTTTGAAGAAAGGAGTGTGATGCTTTCACCCTGAGGGATAATCTGAGAGACTTCACCAGTGACACATGCTTAACAGATGATATTAAAGCAGACTTTAACAAGCCAACGACAATGTGTTACTTATGAGCAGCAAGAAATATACAGTCTCACCAAAGTGCACCCTTCAGAAAGTGCTGGGCATATAAATACTGAGGCCTTTCATTATTCTAATATACATGTTGACTAAATGGACACTTTCTTCAATTCAGATATTAAGATGCTTTGTCCCAGTACTTTGAATGGGCTGTGTATCTATGTCAAGCGTACATTCAGTGAGAAATTTACTAAGATTCCAAATATCTGAAGTATCACATCCTTTAACCCTTTACTGAATATAAAATGAAGCCTGACCTCCAAGAGTCTTGGAAAATGTGCAATTTCTTAGGATTATTTAAAAAATGAATCCTTTGGCCGGCATGGTGGCTCACGCCTGTAATCCCAGCACTTTGGGAGGCCGAGGCAGGCGGATCACAAGGTCAGTAATCCCAGGTACTTGGGAGACTGAGGCAGGAGAATGGCTTGAACCCGGGAGGCAGAGTTTGCAGTGAGCCGAGATCGTACCACTGCACTCCAGTTTGGGTGACAGAGTGAGACTCTGTCTCCAAAAAAAAAAAAAGAATCCTTCTAGGTAGTTCATCAGCTTAAGCCATGTTGGCTGAACATGAAGACTTTGTCAAGTCTTGGAAACATGGATAATATCATTTGAAGGTATTACATTTTAAGGAACAAAATAATATTAAAATTAGGATTATTTTGCCATAGGATAAAATAGAAATACTGCCATACATTTGACTCATTTATATGACTGAAAATCATATATTTTCAGATTGTTGCTTCATTTTAAAAATCAGACCTCACAAATCTGACACAAGTTATGTGCAAAATAATGTGCCAGTTACACAGCTCCTGGAGGCCAGTGTGAGCCCACATGCCTCTGGTGGTTTATTTCTAGAGTCCATTTGCCATGGGTCTTTATCATGTTTCCAAAATAAGGAAGTCACCCATCTCCAGTTCAGGCCTTGTTGCCAATGAAATGTTAAAATACGACATTGATAGCATTTGACTAGACAATAACTAAAATTGGACAAAGGAGATATTTGACTCTCATTGGAGGTTGGCAGCATTTTATTCAGGTTTAAAATTTATGATTCAGCTGGGTGCGGTGGCTCAGGCCTATAATCCCGGCACTTTTGAGAGGCTGAGGCCTCCTTAAGGTCAGGAGTTCAAGACAAGCCTGGCCAACATGGTGAAACCCTCTCTCAACTAAAATTATAAAAATTAGCTGGGTGTGGTGGCACGTGTCTGTAATCACAGCTACTTGGGAAGCTGAGGCAGGAGAATGACTTGAATCTGGGAGGCGGAAGTGAGCCAAGATGGTGCCACTGCGCTCCAGCCTGAGCAACAGAGTGAGATTCCATTAAAAAAAAAAAATTATGATTCTCTAAACTGTGGGTCAGGGAACTGTAGAGAACAGAAGTTTGCAGGTCTACACATGGAATCTGCAGTTCTGTTAGGAGAGAATGGCAGTGCAAAAGAGCAACAATTTCTGAGCATCTTCCTTGCAACGTTGACAGTGACCCAAAGTTTCTGGGTTGTCCGGTAGGGGGCACAGCTGATGTCATCCCTCCTGTGCTGGCAGTTTTCTAAGTGAGTTCAGATCCTCTAGGAAGAATAGACATGAGGTCTCTGTGGGAGATCTTTGCAGTGGGAGGTCTCTGTGCAGCACTGTGGAAAAGGTCTCTGTGGGGGCCAAGCCTCCCAAGGAGATTTACGGGCTCCATCTCCGCCTCTCCCAATCCATTAGAACACGCGTTTCCAGCATCTGTGGGGTGCCCGGATGAGGGGATGTGCCTCCAAGTTGTCCTCAAGAGATTCCTAATTGTTCGTGGATGTTGAATGTGCTGTGTCCATGGATTTTGGTGTCTTGTGCGTCCAGCAGCATTGGCACGTCCAAGCTGAGGAAAGTGGGACCCCTGCCTCCAGCTGCCTGCATGTGGGGTCTCCCTAGAAGGAAGCATTTAGTGGGTGGGTGGGAAGATTAGGGTGCTCGAATGGGTACTGTGTGGAGGTGCAGAGGCACCAGGCTCTAGCAACCTCCTGCCTCCCGGAGAGGCCCAGGTTAGGATCACTGCAGCGACCAATGCCTTGGATCACTCGAGGGCTAGAAGGTACCCACCAACTATGTGGACAGGAGCACTCAGGGGCGTTGCACATTGGGCATATTGTCACATCAGTTTTGGAATCAGCCTGCATGGAGTCAGTCCAGGACACCCAGCCAGGATTCCGTCGTCGGGGAGGGGAACGCCCACGTGGCTTGTATGAAGGACACTCCAGGGGACGCAAGGCCTGTGGTCGCTGGGAGGAGCTGAGGGATGACAGAGACCCCAAGGATTCTACGGAGGTGGTCGGGTTTGGTGACAGGGTGCTGGCAGATGGCCGGTGTGAAGGCTGCTTCAGGGGACGCAAAGGCTCTGGTGGCTTGGAGGAGCTCAGGGATGACAGAGACTCAAAGGATCCTACGGAGGTCTTCGGGACTGATGGCATGGAGGCCAGAGGACCCGGGGGAGCCCTTGGGGACACATGGAAGCTGGTGGGAGAAGCCTTCCCACTCCCCCCACGTGGACGGTGGTTCCTAGCAGGTGCTTGTTTGTACACTGGCCCCAGGTGGTCTTGGCATGGAAGGTGATGGGATCTGCCCTCTCTAGGGAGCTCCTTCAGGCACCTGCAGGAGACAGGAGCACAAACTGCAGCTGGGAGCACTGGACACCTGTGGTCCAGGCCCCTCCAGGGCCCCCCATGCTGATTTCACAAAGCTCTGCCTACGCCTGCCCCAGGGCTTTAGTGACATCATGGCTGTGATCTCCCCTCCCAGATCAGCCCCAGGCCCTGGGGCGGCATCCTAGGCCCTGGTAGGAAGAAGGACATGGGAGAGAAGGGGAAAGAGACTCACTTTTTCAGCAGGAAAGCGTAGACCTCAAGGTTCTCCACTTCTTTCAAGAGAATTCTGTAATCTGGAAAGCAGGAGATGGGTTATGGTGGTGAGGGAGGGAACTGGAATTTATAGGAGGCTGAGTCCATGTACCCTTAGGAGAGACCCCAGGATTGGGGATTAGACTCTGGAGCCCCAGCATCCCTGTCCAAGGCCACATGGCCCCAGGAGTGATAGCCAGGTGCCCGGGAGGCAGCACTTTGTCATTTACAAAGTACTTCCTGAGTCTCAAAGAGGACTCAGCCGTGTTAAACAGCTGCCCACATGGACCTGGAGCCCCTCCTGCAGGTCCACGCAGTCACTGGTCCCCTCCCCCACATAGTCCCCTCCTGGACAACACCCACTCCCTGGACCCTATGACTTCATCCTAGCAGGGAATCAGAGATGGATCCTGGGTTCCAATTGCCCTAGCAGGAGCTTCCCCATCAGGCCTCTGCAAATGACTTCCTAGGAGACGTGGTGCTTGTTCCTAGGAACAGGTGAAGCTGTGATCTCTGGGGCTTCGGGGACCCTCAGAGCCTTACCTTTCGAAGTGATACACCTATTTCTGATCCTTATCCATTCCCCCACTTCAGCTTGGTCCTGAGAGACAAGAAAGAGTGAGGGCACAGGCCAGGTCTCAGTCTCCTGTCTCCACAGCTGCAGACCCACAGTGCTCATGAATGACACACTTTCTCCACTCAGCTCACGGAGCTCTGCGTGCTTCTCTTTCCTTTCACTCATTTCTAAAGTGCATAATAACCTTTTCTGGTTTCCTTCTTTGAAAAGCATGGAGGGGTTTTCTATGCGAGGCCTGCCCTGGGCATCCTTAGTCCCTGTTTCGCTGCTTATAAAACACACACACTTGGGTCTGCAGGTGTCTCCGAGCTGGCAGGGAGGATTCTGCTTCCGAGGAGGCCAGAGGCGACTCCAGTCTCAGGTGGGGGCTCTCAGGGGCTCAGCACAGCCCCAGAGCACCGCACACAGAGGCTGGGACCCGAGGCACCTGCCTGGGAAGGCGGCTAATGAGCCCGGGCTCAGGGCTTGTCCTCCCACAACAACCTCACCCCTCTCATGACCGGGTCCTCGCCGCTGAGTCCCGGGGTTTGTTTTTGCTGTGATGCCTCCCGTGCACCCCCACAGATGGTCTGGGAGCTGGGGATGGAAATCCTATGCCCACTCCAACCCCTGCCTGCCCTGCCGTCCCTAGAGGGATGATGAGATATCCTATCACAGGAGCGCCTCTGGTTGATTTGGAAAAGTGGAAAAGAGAGCAGGAAAAACAGAATCATTCTCTGCTGGGTGTGGGCTGAGGGCTCCTTACATTCTTGCTGTTCTCCTCTCTGGGAGGCCCTGAGGATGGCTCCCTGGGGGTAAAGTAGGGGCGTAAGATGATCAGGAACATCAGGCTAAAGGCAGTGAAGAGGCTGAAATGGATGATCTCCGGAATGGGGCTCCAGCACAGCTGTGTGTCAAGAACACTGTTCAGAAGAAAGAGAATATCCATGTCAACTGCACTGCTGCCCTCAGTCTACTGAGCCCTGGGCGTCCCCTCGGGAATATTTATTGGGGCCCAGGCCCACATCACAGAGCTGGGGCCTCCCCCTCACAAAGGGCTCCTAAGGGTGGGGTGGGCAGTGGGAGGAGGAGACTGAGGTCCAGCCCCACCCACCACCACCCACCCCTGCAGTTCCCTTCACCCTCCTGGCCTTCTACATCCCTCCTTCCCACTCCACCTTCTCAACCTATCAGAGACAGACCTGGTCTGTGTTCCATCCTCTCACCCTGGCACACAGATGGTACCTGGTTCCTTGGAGATCTGCTCAGCCTCCCTCAATTTCACAGTTTTTGAGGATCTGGATTTGTCCCTGAAATTCCTGTTATTTCCAGGGATTATTGCTCTAGGGTCTCCTCGACCTGCTCATTGTAACTTCTGCCTCCCAGGTTCAAGCAATTTTCTACCTCAGCCTCCCGAGTAGCTGGAATTATAGGCGCCTACCACCACGCCTGGCTAATTTTTTTTATTTTTAGTGGAGACAGGGTTTCACCATCTTGGCCAGGCTGGTCTCGAACTCCTGACCTCGTGATCCACCCGCCTCACCCTCCCAGGGTGCTGGGATTACAGGTGTGAGCCTCCCGTGCCTGGCTTCAAAAAAGTTTTTCTAGGGCTTTGGCTAAGCACATGAAGATAAGTGATGCCCAATTCAGGTTTTGCCAAATAGCACAACTCTTTTCAGAGGCTACAAATTCCAATGGCTCTGGCAGAATGAATATCAACCTAGGTCAGTTCCTCATAACAAGAACCCACAAATTTGTCAGTCCACTTCATGTCTCAACTATTAGATAATAGCAGGCAAGATGCACGTTCCTGACGGGCACAGGTTGTTTATATGGTGATTCTTCTTTGAGTTGTTGGTGTTTTCTCCCTTTCTTCCCTCCCTCCCTGCCTCCCTGTCCTCCCCTCCCCTCCACCTAATAGAGGGCCCATGTCTTCACAGGGTGCTCACCTCTAACTGTCGCCAGCATTAGAAAAGGAAGTCAGGGCCAGGTGCAGGAGCTCACGCCTGTAATCCCAGCACTTTGGGAAGCCAAGGCAGGAGGATCACGAGGTCAGGAGATCGAGACCATCCTGGCTAACCCGGTGAATCCCGGTCTCTACTAAAAATACAAAAAAATTAGCTGGGTGTGGTGGCAGGCGCCTGTAGTCCCAGCTACTCTGGAGGCTGAAGCAGGAGAATGGCGTGAACCTGGGAGGCAGAGCTTGCAGTGAGCCAATATTGCGCCATTGCACTCCAACCTGGGTGATGACAGAGCTAGACTCTGTCTCAAAAAAACAAATAAATAAATAAAAATAAAATAAAACAAGGAAGTCAGAAAGCTAAGCAAGGCCTGGATCAGGAGAGCTCTTTATTCTAATGATGAGAAACCACCACAGGGCTCTGGGAAGGGAAGTGGCATGGTCTGATTTACCTATTTTAAAAAATCCATGTAAACATTATGGGGGAGAGCAGGGGCAAGAGTAGAAGCAGAGATGCCAGGTAGGAAGCAGTTACAAGAATCCAGATAGGTATGGTTGCAGGTTGCTTGGACTAGGGTGGTAATACTGCACAGGTTCGGGATATATTTTGAAGATAAAGCCAGCTGGTCATGCTCAGGTGGACGCTTAGAGAAACTGGGGCCAGGGAACTGGGTAAATTGCAGGGGGGTGGGGAAGAGGGGGAAGGATGCTACTTTGACTGAGATGGAAACACTGGGGGAGGAGTTGGGTGTGAGTTGTGTGGGGGCTTCAGAAATCTTTTGTCTCGTTCTGTCACCCAGGCTCGAGTGCAGATGCGTGATCTGGGCTTACTGCAACCTCGGCTTCCCAGGTTCAAGTGATTCTCCTGCCTCAGCCTCCAATTAGCTGGGATTACAGGCACGTACCACCAAGCCCAGCTATTTTTTGTATTTTTTTAGTAGAGACGGGATTTCACCATGTTGGCCAAGCTGGTCTCCAACTCTTGACGTCAGGTGATCCACCCACCTTGGCCTCCCAAAGTGCTGGGATTGCAGGCATAGCTACCGCCCCTGGCTTTTTTTTTTTTTTTTTTCTTGAGATGGAGTCTTGCTCTGTCGCCCAGGCTGGAGTGCAGTGGCACAATCTGGGCTCACTGCAAGCTCCGCCTCCCAGGTTCATGCCTCAGCCTCCTGCCTCAGCCCACCACCACGCCCAGCTAATGTTTTGTATTTTTAGTAGAGGCAGGGTTTCTCTATGTTGCTCAAGCTGGTTGTGAACTCCTGACCCCAGGTGATCCACCTGCCTCGGCCTCCCAAAGTGCTGGAATTACAGGCATGAGCCACCACACCTGGCCCAGAGTTCTGTTTCTTGAGGGCTGTTTGGTGAGCGGTGGTTTGGGGATCCTAGCCGACTAGGGGGTCAATCATGGCAGTGTTTAGCAGCTGTGAACCTATCTGGAGCAAATTAATTACACTAACCTCTCTCTGTAAAATTCGTAAAGTGGGGTAAATAATAGTACTCATCTCCCATTGCGTTGTTTTGGGAATTAACTGAAATACCAGTAAGCATTTTATTTATTTATTTATTTTTGAGATGGAGTCTGGCTCTGTCACCCAGGTTGGAGTGCAATGGCATGTTGGCTCACTGCAACCTCTGCCTCCCAGGTTCCAGCGATTCTACTGCCTCAGCCTCCTGAGTAGCTGGGATTACAGGCATCCACCACCACGCCTGGCCAATTTTTGTATTTTAGTAGACACAGGGTTTCACCATGTTGGCCAGGTCTTTTTTTTTTTTTTTTTTTTTTTTGAGATGGAGTCTCGCTCTGCTGCCCAGGCTGGAGTGCAGCAGCACAATCTTGGCTCACTGCAACCTCCACCTCCCAGGTTCAAGTGATTCTCTTGCCTCAGCCTCCCAAGTAGCTGGGTTTACAGGTACCCGCCAGCACGCCTGACTGATTTTTGTATTTTTAGTAGAGAGGGGGTTTCACTATGTTGGTCGGCTGGTTTTGAACTCCTGACAGCAGCTGATCCACCTACCTCGGCCTCCTGAAGTGCTGGGATTACAGGTGTAAGACACTGCACCCAGCCTACTTCACATTATAAAGAAATCCATGAAAATATCATTTCAATGGCTGTAACATGTCATCACACAAAAGAATTGGAGTATAACAGTTTCCATGAAATCTTAAAATATCATCAATTTTAAGTCTCACCATTATTTTCTGTACTACTATGAACAAATTCTGGCCTGGCATGGTGGCTCTATGCCTGTAATCCCAGCACTTTGGGAGGCCAGGGCAGTCAGATCACCTGAGTTCAGGAGTTCCAGACCAGCCTGGCCAACCTGTCTCTACTAAAAATACGAAGATTAGCCTGGTGTGATGGCATGTGCCTATAGTCCCAGCTACTTGTTGGGAGGCTGAGGCAGGAGGATCACCTGAGTCTGGGTGGGGGAGGCTGCACTGAGCCGAGATCATGCCACTGCACTCCAGCCTGGGCGACATAGTATTATTATTATTATTATTATTATTATTTTGAAACAGGGTCTCACTTTGTTACTGTGCCTGGCTAATTTTTGTATTTTTTGTAGAGTTGGATTTTGGCCATGTTGCCCAGGCTTGCTTCAAACTCCTCAACTCAAGCAATCTGCCTGCCTCGGGCCCCCAAAGTGCTAGCATTACACATGTGAGCCACCATGCCCAGTCGTGTTATTTATGATTGCATTTCTTTTCTTTTCTTTGAGGCAGAGTCTCGCTCTGTCACCTAGGCTGGAGTGCAGTGGTGTGATCTTGGCTCACTGCAACCTCTGCCTCTGGGGTTCAAGCCATCCTCCCACTTCAGAGTCCTGTGTAGCTGGGATTACAGGCGTGGGCCACCACACCCGGTTAATTTCTCTTTTTTACTACACTTGATCTTTGCCAAAAGGATGAGAAGTGATAATTTAGTAGAGACAAGGTTTCACCATGTTGGCCAGGTGCGTCTGGTACTCTTGACCTCAGGTGATCAGCCCACCATGCTCTCCCAAAGAGCTAGGATTACAGGGTGACCCATGACGCCCATCTGATATCATTGTTTTTTTGTTTTTTTGTTGTTGTTTGTTTGAGACGGAGTCTTGCTCTGTCGCCAAGGCTGGAGTGCAGTGGCGCGATCTCCGCTCACTGCAAGCTCCACCTCCTGGGTTCACATTATTCTCCTGCCTCAGCCTCCTGAGTAGCTGCGACTACAGGTGCCCGCCACCGCACACGGCTAATTTTTTTGTATTTTTAGTAGAAATGAGGTTTCACCATGTTAGCCAGGATGGTCTCCAGCTCCTGACCTTGTGATCTGCCCGTCTTGGCCTCCCAAAGTGCCGGGATTACAGGCGTGAGCCCCCGCGCCTGGCCAATATCATTGGTTTTAAAACATACCTGGCCAGGCGCGGGGGCTCATGCTTGTAATCCCAGCAATTTGGGAGGCTGAGGCAGGTGGATCACCTGAGGTCACCATGGCGAAACCCCATCTCTACTAAAAACACAAAAATTAGCTGGGCGTGGTGGCAAGCGCCTGTAATCCAAGCTACTCTGGAGTTTGAGGTAGGAGAATCACTTGAATCCGGGAGGTGGAGGTTGCAGTGAGCTGAGATCATGCCATTACACTCCAGCCTGGGTGACAGAGCAAGACTCCATCTCAAAAAAAAAAAGCAGAAAAAATAAATAAAACATATTCCTATCTTATTGAGGCTAAACTGTACAACATGTGTCTTACAAATGATACCAAAGATAACAAATATGTGCTTAATCTCTGGAGGGAAAGGACTTTCTAAACTTAAAGACAAACCTCAAAGGAACATATCCATGGCTTTGACATCAAGAAATTTAAACTTCTATACGTCTAAATATTAAAAAGCAATCATAGGCGGGTGCAGTGGCTCACACCGGTAATCCCAGCACTTTGGGAGGCTGAGGTGGGTGGATCACTTCAGATCCAGAGTTCCAGACCAGCCTGGCCAACATGATGAAACTCCATCTCTACTAAAAACACAAAAATTAGCTGGGTGTGATGGTGCATGCCTGTAATCCCAGCTATTTGGTATTTTTTCTTTTCTTTTCTTTTCTTTTTTTTGAGATGGAGTCTCCCTCTGTTGCCTAGGCTGCAGTACAGTGGCAGGATCTCTGCTTACTGCAACCTCTACCTCCTGGGTTCAAGTGATTCTCCTGCTTCAGCCTCCCAAGTAGCTGGGATTACGGGTGCCCGCCACCACATCTGGCTAATTTTTGTATTTTTAGTAGAAACAGGGTTTCACTATGTTGGTCAAGCTATCTCAAACTTCTGACATCAAGTGATCCACCCACCTTGGTCTCCCAAAGTGCTGGGATTACAAGTGTGAGCCACTGCGCCTGGCGTATCCCAGCAATTTGGGAGGTTGAGGCACAAGAATTGCTTGAACCTGGGAGGTGGAGGTTGCAGTGAGCCGAGATCACATAGCGGCACTCCGACCTGAGCAACAAAGTGAGACCCTGTCTCAAAACAAAACAAGACAAAAAAAGCAATCATTAATAACAGGGCGAGCATCATGGCTTACACATAGAATATTCCCAGTGCTTTGAGAGGCCAAGGTGGGAGAATTGCTTGATGCCAGGAATTCAAGACTAGCCCATCACTACAAAAAAATAAAAAAATTAGTCGGGCCTGGTTGAAAGTGCCTTTAGTCCCAGCTACTCAGAAAGCCGAGGTTGGAGGATGGCTTGAGCCCAGGAGCTCAAGGCTGCAGTGAGCTATGACTGGGTCACTGCACAGAACAAGACATTGTCTGTAAAACAAACAAAAAATACCACCACAAAACCACAAAAATAATTAAAAGGTAAGCAAACTGAGAAGAATGTTTGGGGCAACTGTCCTAAGGGCTAACAGCCTTAATAAAGAGCTCTGTAGGCCGGGCGCGGTGGCTCAAGCCTGTAATCCCAGCACTTTGGGAGGCCGAGACGGGCGGATCACGAGGTCAGGAGACCGAGACCATCCTGGCTAACACTGTGAAACCCCGTCTCTACTAAAAAATACAAAAAACTAGCCGGGCGAGGTGGCGGGCGCCTGTAGTCCCAGCTACTCAGGAGGCTGAGGCAGGAGAATGGTGTAAACTCGGGAGGCAGAGCTTGCAGTGAGCTGAGATCCGGCCACTGCACTCCAGCCCGGGCCACAGAGCGAGACTCCGTCT
>NC_045444.1:128129672-128138085 GCF_002776525.5 Piliocolobus tephrosceles | reverse complement strand
CCCGGGCCACAGAGTGAGACTCCGTCTCAAAAAAAAAAAAAAAGAGCTCTGTACACTATAAGAAGTATACCAAGACATGGCCGGGCCTCACGCCTGTAATCCCAGCACTTTGGGAGGCCGAGGCGGGTGGATCACGAGGTCAGGAGATCCAGACCATCGTGGCAAACACGGGCAAACCTCGTCTCTACTAAAAAAACACAAAAAATTAGCCAGGCATGGTGGCAGGTGCCTGTAGTCCCAGTTACTTGGGAGGCTGAGGCAGGAGAATGGTGTGAACCCAGGAGGCGGAGCTTGCAGTGAGTGGAGATGGTGCCACTGCACTCCAGCTCAGGCGACAGAGCAAGACTCCGTCTCAAAAAAAAAAAAAGAAAAAAAAAAGAAGTATACCAAGACATAAAGACCACTGAGGCAAGATGATGAACTCTTTTTGTTTTTTTTTTTAAGACAGAGTCTCACTCTGTTGCCCAGGCTGGAGTACAGTAATGCAATCTCCGCTCACTGCAACTTCCACCTCCGAGGTTGGAGTGATTCTCCTGCCTCAGCCTCCTGAGTAGCTGGGATTACAGGCGCGTGACACCACGCCCAGGTAATTTTCGTATTTTTAGTAGAGACAGGGTTTCACCATGTTGGTCAGGCTCGTCTCGAACTCCTGACCTCGTGATCCACCTGCCTCGGCCTCCCAAAGTACTGGAATTACAGGCATGAGCCATCACGCCCGGGCTGATGATGAACTTTTTATTAAAAAAAAAAACCTTTGGTTGCGTGTGGTGGCTCACGCCTGTCATCTCAGCACTTTGGGAGGCTGAGGCAGGCAGGTCACTTGAGGTGAGGAGTTCCAGACCAACCTGGCCAACATGGCAAAATCCCATTTCAACTAAAAATTTTTAAAAAGTAGCCAGGTATGGTGGTGCATACCTGTAATCCCTCTACTTGGTAGGCTGAGGCATGAGAATTGCTTGAACCTGGGAGGCAGAGGTTGCAGTGAGCCAAGATTGCACCACTGTACTCCAGCCTGGGTGACGGAGTGAGACTGTCTCAAAAATAAAACCAAACAAAAAACCTTCTTTCATTGCCAGACATGGTGGCTCACACCTGTAATCCCAGCACTTTCCCTGGGAGACTGAGGTGGGATGATTCCTTGAGCCCAGGAAGTCAAGACCAGCCTGGGCAACAAAATGAGATCCCAGTGCTAAAAAAAAAAAAAAAATTATCTGAGCAAGGTGGCACATGCCTGTGGTCCTACCTACTCAGGAGGTTGAGGCAGGAGGATTGTTTGAGCCCAGGAGGTAGAGGCTGCGGTGAGCCATGTTTGCACCACTGCACTCCAGCCTGGGTGACAGTGAGGCAGTGTCTCAAAAATAAATAAATAAATAAAAATTAAAAACCTTCTTTTAAGTTGGACAGTTTATATAAAAGAGAATTGGCTACACATGTATGAAATTTATTCTACCTCACTACTATTCTTTTTTCTTTTTTTTTTTTTTTTGAGACGGAGTTTCGCTTTTGTTGCCCAGGCTGGAGTGCGATGGTGTGATCTCAGCTGACTGCAACCGCTGCCTCCTGGGTTTAAGCGATTCTCGTGCCTCAGTCTCGCCAAGTGGTTGGGATTACAGGCATGCGTCACCATGCCTGGCTAATTTTTTTTTTTTTTTTTTTGAGAGGGGGTCTTTCTCTGTTGCCCAGGCTGGAGGGCAGTGGTGTGATGTCAGCTCACTGCTTCCTCTGCCTCCTGGGTTCAGGCAATTCTTCTGACTCAGCCTCCAGAGTAGCTGGGATTACAGGCGTGCACCACCATGCCCAGCTAATTTTTCTATCTTTAGTAGAGATGGGGTTTCACCATGTTGGCCAGGCTGGTCTTAAACTCCTGACCTCAAGTGATCTGCCTGCCTCGGCCTCCTGAAGTGCTGGTATTACAGGTGTGAGCCACTGCACCTGGCCGGAGTCTCTCTTGTTGATTACCTCAGCCAAAGTGCCTTCTGAAATAGTACCACAGATGTGTGCTTCTAGTTCTGTTTGTAGTAGAAGGCACGGCATGTACCGTCATTCACCCTGCCTGCTCCATCTGCATCCCCCTCACATCTAGCAAGAGTTTTCCTTTACACAGGGCTTATTACTCCTCTGCTGATCACTTGCCTATGCCTTCTCTTGGAGTTAACACCCTTGCCAAGTCCTAAGTGGCCTTTGAAGATCAGGCCCTGCTTAGCTCTGGGCTCCTGTCTCTCTTTGATATCCTCTCTACTTTTCTCAAACCTGTCAAAACTGGATTTGGACTCCGTGACACTGGGGTTGGAAACATGCTTTGTCCGCATCTTCCCAGGGTGGCACTCAGGCCTGCACTAGCTAAGGTAGCCCTGCGGCAGGGTCCAACTCTACCTTATTGTTAATTTGTTTATTGTCTGCGTCCGCTAGAGCTGGGGTGAAGAGGGCAGCCAGATCAGACATGAGGAGGCCTGGGAGGCTAAGGCATCTTCGGTTTTGGGCAGTGCTGCTAGAAACCACGAACATTACTCATCTTGCAGCATGTGTGCACATGGGGTGACCCGGGGGCCTCCTCGAATGCAGCGTCTACGCCTAGGGAATGGACGCACTATTACCAGTTCCGCCCTGGGAGGATTCATCGGTAACCTACTGAGCACAGAGGCCGGTGCGCACCCATGGAAAAGCCCGCGCTCGCGAGTCCTCCTGGTGCCGGGGCCCCAGAGCATTCAAGACCCGTCGACCGTGAGGCAGGTCAAGGGGTACACAGGGTGCGAGTTCGTTAGTCAAAAGCGGGGTGCGGGCGCGAGCCACGGGCACGGGAACCTCGCGCCGCCGACCGGGGCCCTAGGCCCGACGACGGCAGGTAGGGCGAGTGGAAGCACACTTGGCTGGGACGTGCCCCAGGCACCATCCGGGTGGCTTCCGGCGCGGGATGTCCGCAGCCCCGCAGCTTCCAGGACGCTAGACAATCTGCGACTGATCAGCTTCCGCCGGTTTGGGGATAAAGGGAAGACAGGCTCGCGGGGAGTGGGAACGCCTGAAGGCCGTGCCTCTCCTTTCAGGTGGGCCAGGGGCAAGCCGGTAAGAGCCTGGGGCAAGGGATAGAAAGAGGACCACCTCATCACAACCCAGAGCTCAGGACTCCTATACAGTCCCATAGGGAACAGGCGGCCGCCATTCCCCTCCCCCACGCTGGCGGGTAAGGCTAGAGAACGGTTTCTTTTTTTTTTTTTTTTGAGACGGAGTCTTGCTGTGTCGCCCAGGCTGGAGTGCAATGGTGTGATCTTGGCTCACTGCAACCTCCGCCTCCTGTGTTCAGTGATTCTCCTGCGTCAGCCTCCCGAGCAGCTGGGATTACAGGCGCCCGCCACCACGCCCAGCTAATTTTTGTATTTTTAGTAGAGACGAGGTTTCACCAGGTTGGCCAGGCTGGTCTCGAACTCCTGACCTCAGGTGATCCACCCGCCTTGGCCTCCCAAACTGCTGGGATTACAGGTATGAGCCAACGCGCCCGGCCTGAGAACGGTTTCAAGGAAGAGGCATGCGCATGAAACAATTATAAATCGCTGAAACTCCCAAATTCAATATTCGCGGGAAGGCGCAGCCGCAATAAAAAGCCGGGAGGGTTTATGGGTGCGGATGCTGAGCCCAAAACCCAAGCGTGGAATAATCCGCCGGCGGGAGGTTGGGTGGGGGGTGGTGGCTCTTGAAGTTACGCTTGAGCTAGAGCTCTTTGTGACGCAACCTGGCGGTGCGGGCAGCTGGCTGCGCGTGTGCAGAGCTCGCACAAAAGGCCTTACTTAGGTTGCGCAGGCGCCCGCTGGCCAGAGTCGCAGAGGGTCCGCGTTTGCAGTCCAGCGACCCCGTGGGTGCTGTTTTTGCGAGGACTGTTTGTCCTCATAACTCTGGGAGGGCCACAGGGACCTTGGCGAGCTGCGGGCTGCCATCCAGAGCCGTGAGTGGTTCGCTGAATCTCCGCACCGCCGCTGAAGCTTGCAGGCTGGCCGCCTCCGCTGTGTGAGAAGTCGGAGGAGGTGGAGCGGAAGCGGCCGCCGCAATTTCCTTTCCTCCACGTTGGCTCTCAGCCTTCCCCAAGGTCCGGGGTGCCGACAGCTGCTGTTCAAGACAGCTTTGGGGGTGCGGTCGCTGGACGAGAAGGTGTTGGGTGTTGGAGTCGCCGGGGAGGGTGCATCCGCCCGGTTTTTGTTCCGTGTGGGGGCGGTGCGGGCCGGGGGGCACCGCGGAGGCGGAGGACAGCTTAATTGGCCCTCTCAGGTCTGGTCCTCTTCCCTGCCTTGCATTTTTGTTTCAACGCCGGACCGCGTATAAGAGACCATGATGTTGGACACCGAAGGTGGAAAGGGGATTCGTGGTGAAGGTCTGGGGCTTGCCCTGGTCTTGCTCGGCAGATGAAGTCCAGAGGTTTTTTTCCGGTGAGTTAGAACTAGGTCGCGGGAGTTCGAGGCCGGGGCGGGCGGGCGGGCAGCCGGGGCGCCCTTTGGCGAGGCGCGGGCGACTGCACTCACCGCTGTGTCGCTCGCGCCCGGCCGGCCGCTGTTACGCAATGGAAATTTCGAAAGCCCCGCCCGTCCTCCTGGCCTTTGAGAGTGCGGCACATCTGGCAGACTTTTTCTTTACTTACCTGTGAACACCAGCTTTTCTTTTATGGGTGTCTTTTTTTCTTCTGAGTTGGAGTCTCTTGTCACCCAGGCTGGAGGGCAGTGGGGCGATCTCGGCTCACTGCAACCTCCGCCTCCTGGGTTCAAGCGATTCTTCTGCCTCAGCCTCCCGAGTAGCTGGGACTAGAGGCGCGCACTACCACGCCCGGCTGATTTTTGTATTTTTGGTAGAGAGGGTGTTTCACCATGTTGGCCAGGCTGGTCTCGAACTTCTGACCTCAAGTGATTCGCCCACCTCGGTTTCCCAAAATGCTGGGATTACAGGGGTGAGCCACCGCGACTGGCCCGGTGTCTTATTTCGAGAGGATAAATTGTCGTAGGTGGGATTTCCTCCTCAATCTTGAGAAAACCTCCGAGTAATTAGACAAATAATAGTAATGTTTTGCAGCGTCTTGAAATGTAACATCTTGTTTCTAGTTTTGATGTTTCCTTGAAAAGGAGCATTCTTCGGAAAGTTAAAATGTCACGTCTTAATTTCAGTTTTCCTAATCAAGATTTGGTAATTGAAGAGTGTTTGCTCATTTAGTACAGTTGAAGACACTAAAGCCCAGGGAAGTTTTTTTGCAGTACATAGGTTTCCTGAGTATTTTCTATCAGAATGTCCTTGTTCCCATTATTAGACTGGAAAAAAGAAATCAGACAGATAAAATTCTATTTGGATGAAATTGATAGCTTTTGGCAAGACGTTTGTAGTATTGACTTAACTATGTGAGTTTAGTGTCAGTAACGGAAAACGACCTGTAAAACAAGAACCAAGTACACTGGAAGCCACCTTGCAGGGGGCAACACTGGGTTTGGCTTCAGCCCTGCAACTTGGAGCATTTTAGCTTGGTAACACTGATCCCCTTTGAGGTGAGTATTGGGCCTGTAAATTGGATTTGAATGAGGAACCGCAATGTGGCTGCTGGTAAGGTAAAACTGACAAATGCGCCAGAGCAAAACAACTCGCAATGAAGTATGTTTGCTGTAAAGTCACAAAGTCTAGGCTTGATAATGTTCCGAGAAATTAATAAAAGATGTGTGATGTAGACGTGAGTAGCAAGGACTTGAGAGGAATTCATTCTGAAACTGCTTTGAATATTGGATGTTGTTGATGGGTTGGAAACGTATCACCTTGGGAGTGAGGTTTTTTTTTTTTATTGGAGTTCTAGGAGTTGGTAATATCGTGGTCATTATATATAGGCTGAAGGGGTGGCCTGCCCCTCCACACCTGTGGATGTTTCTCTTGTTAGGTGGAACAAGAGACTTGAGAAAAGAAATAAGACACAGAGACAAAAGTATAGAGAAAGAAAAAGTGGGCCCAAGGGAGTCCGGCGCTCAGTATACAGAAGACCCGGGCCAGCACCTGTCTCTGAGTTCCCTCTGTATTTATTGATTGTTATCTTTACCATCTTAGAAAAAGGGAAGTGGCAGGATAATAGGATCATTATAGGGAGAAGGTACATATTAATAAAGATCACTGTGACATGAATAAGGAAAAATGCTGTGCCTTGATAGGCATATGCAAACATCTCCATAAACCTTTTTAGTGCATGAAGAGCAGCATTGCCGCTAGCACGTCCCACCTTCAGCCGTAAGGTGGTTTTCTCCTTTCTCAGTAAACAACATACAATCACCGAGATGTTCCATTGCCCAGGGACGGGCAGGAGACAGATGCTTTTCTCTATCTCAACTGCCAAGAGGCTTTCTTTCCTCTTACACTAGTCCTCCTCAGCACAGACCCTTCACGGGTGTCCCCCGGGTGTCAGGCTGGGGGACGATTAGGTCTTTCCCTTCCCACGAGGCCGTATTTCAGACTATCATATAGGGATAAACCTTGGACAATACCTAGCTTTCCTAGGCAGAGGTCCCTGTGACCTTCCGCATGTATATGTCCCTGGATACGTGAGATTAAGAGAATGGTGATTACTTTTAACCAGCAAGCTGCCTTCAGGCACTTGTTTAACAAAGCACATCCTGCACAGCCCAAAATCCATTAAACCTTGAGTCACCACAGCACATGTCTTGCAAGGACAGGGTTGGGGGTGGGGTCACAGATTAACAGCATCTCAAATACAGAACAAAATGGAGTCTCTTATGTCTACTTCTTTCTATATAGACACAGTAATAGTCTGATCTGTCTTTTCCCCACAATAGGCTTCACAAGTTACATAATTTGTAGTGGGGACATGGAATAGACATTTCATCTGTGTCACCCAGAGGTGGTTTTAGGTTTTAAATTCTGTATTAACGGTTGTTTTCTTTCCAGACTGCAAAATTCAAAATGGGGAAGAAGGTATAACAGCACTGGCAGAAGAGCTGGCTTTGAGAGGATGAGGCGTGATGGTTATGGTGGAGGTATGTGAGGATTTGCAAGGTTCGGCAAGTAGTGTGTTCCTTTGTCTTGGTGTTTTATTTGATTGATTGTACTTTGTCTTTCAGGGTATGGAGGCTAGGACGATTACAATGGCTATAATGATGGCTATGGATTTGGGTTAGATTTGGAAGAGGTAAGGTAAAAATTGAATTTCTCTGTTGAAGGATGCTTACACTGTTGTTCATCTGGACCTCAATTACTGTTTTTCAGGAATGTCTGATCACAGATACAGGGATGGTGGCTGTACTTTCCAGAGCACAACAGGACACTGTATGCATGCGTGGATTACATTACAGAGCTACTGACAATGAGACATGCATGGATTACCTTACAGAGCTCCTGAGAATGACATTTATAATGTAAGTGTAAGATGAACTCACAAGTCAATATTTCAGTATGGCAGTAAAAGTCTGAGCCTTATTCTATAAAGTGAGCACTACGTTAGAAATTTTGGTTTTATTGTAACATTAGAAAGTTGATTTAACTCTTGGAAATGCCTTGTGTTGTAGTTTTTTTCACCGCTCAATCCTGAGAGAGTACACATTGAAATTGGTCCTGATGGCAGAGTAACTGGTGAAGCAGATGTCGAGTTTGCAACTCATGAAGATGCTGTGGCAGCTGTGTCAAAAGACAAAGCAAATATGCGGAAGTGTGATTGAGCATTTGTGGGTTCTTAACAGGTGATTATGTGACTAACGTTTACAATTGAGAAATAGAAAAATAATATATGAGAAGTTTCCTCTCCAGTAATAGATTAATTCTTGGAGGATGGGGGGCAGTGTGTTGAAGCAGGTTTGGATTTTTAAAATTAGTATAACAAGGATTTGTGATACGCACATCTTGAAGTATATATCCTTAATTGACAAGATAGATGAATATGTAAAGGCTAGAGTTTGGAGTTAAAGTAGATGACCTAAGAGAAGTAGCTAGAATTTTCTTTGCCAAAGTATTTGAAGTTCACAGATCTGCTTGTTTAAAAACTTTATAGAGGCCGGGCGCGGTGGCTCAAGCCTGTAATCCCAGCACTTTGGGAGGCCGAGGCGGGTGGATCCCGAGGTCAGGAGATCGAGACCATCCTGGTTAACACGGTGAAATCCCGTCTCTACTAAAAATACAAAAAACTAGCCGGGCGAGGTGGCGGGCGCCTGTAGTCCCAGCTACTCGGGAGGCTGAGGCAGGAGAATGGCATGAACCCGGGGGCGGGGGGCCGGAGCTTGCAGTGAGCTGAGATCCGGTCACTGCACTCCAGCCTGGGCGACAGAGCGAGACTCCGTCTCAAAAAAAAAAAAAAAAAAGTGCTTATCCTGTTTTGTTTCACCAACAAACATTTTCAAACTTTTTTTCTCATTTCAGAACACAGATATGTAGAACTCTTCTTGAATTCTACAGCAGGAGCAAG